>NC_042989.1:28603487-28608487 GCF_901001165.1 Salmo trutta
GTGATTGTTTGTATGTAATACGGTCCGTTATTGTAAGCTAGATTATTGCGTTGTATTATTGATTCTTTGATTAAATTACGTTTATTACTGATATCTGCTGTCCTGCGCCTGACTCCTCTACACCAGCTACACACAGGCTTATTACAATATAACTACAGTTGAAGTCGGAAGTTTACATACACCTTAGCCAACTACATTTAAACTCAGTTTTTCACAATTCCTTAGGTCAGTTAGGATCACCACTTTATTTTAAGAATGTGAAATGTCAGAATAATAGTAGAGAAAATTATTTATTTCAGCTTTTATTTCTTTCAACACATTCCCAGTGGGTCAGAAGTTTACATACAATTAGTATTTGGTAGAAATGCCTTTAAATTGTTTAACTTGGGTCAAATGTTTTCGGTAGCCTTCCACAACTTTCCCACAATGAGTTGGGTGAATTTTGGCCCATTTCTCCTGACAGAGCTGGTGTAACTGAGTCAGGTTTGTAGGCCTCCTTGCTCGCACAAGCTTTTTCAGTTCAGCCCACAAATATTGTATAGGATTGAGGTCAGGGCTTTGTGATGGCCACTCCAATACCTTGACTTTGTTGTCCTTAAGCCCTTTTTCCACAACTGTGGAAGTATGCTTGGGTCATTGTCCATTTGGAAGACCCATTTGCGACCAAGCAATAACTTCCTGACTGATGTCTTGAGATGTTGCTTCAATATATCCACATACTTTTCCTCCTCATGATGCCATCTATTTTGTGAAGTGCACCAGTCCCTCCTGCAGCAAAGCACCCCCACAACATGATGCTGCCACCCCTGTGCTTCATGGTTGGGATGGTATTCTTCGGCTTGCAAGCCTCCCCCTTTTTTCCTCCAAACATAACGATGGTCATTATGGCCAAACAGTTCTATTTTTGTTTCATCAGACCAGAGGACATTTCTCCAAAAAGTATAATCTTTGTCCCCATGTGCAGTTGCAAACCATAGTCTGGATTTTTTATGGCGGTTTTGGAGCAGTGGCTTCAACCTTGCTGAGCGGCCTTTCAGGTTATGTCGATATAGGACTCGTTTTACAGAGGCTATAGATACTTTTGTACCTGTTTCCTCCAGCATCTTCACAAGGTCCTTTGCTGTTGTCCTGGGATTGATTTGCCCTTTTCGCACCAAAGTACGTTCATCTCTAGGAGACAGAACGCGTCTCCTTCCTGAGCGGTATGACGGCTGTGTGGTCCCATGGTGTTTATACTTGCATACTATTGTTTGTATAGATGAACGTGGTACCTTCAGGCATTTGGAAATTGCTCCTAAGGATGAACCAGACTTGTGGAGGTCTACAATTTCTTTTCTGAGGTCTTTTGAGATTTCTTTTGATTTTCCCATGATGTCAAGCAAGGTAGGCCTTGAAATACATCCACAGGTACACCTCCAATTGACTCAAATGATGGCAATTACCCCATCAGAAGCTTCTAAAGCCATGACATAATTTTCTAGAATTTTCCAAGCTGTTTAAAGGCACAGTCAACTTAGTGTATGTAAACTTCTGACCCACTGGAATTGTGATACAGTGAAATAATCTGTCTGTAAACAATTGTTGTAAAAATTACTTGTGTCATGCACAAAGTAGATGTCCTAACCGACTTGGCAAAACTATAGTTTGTTAACAAGAAATGTTATGTAGTGGTTGAAAAACAAGTTTTAATGACTCCAACCGAAGTGTATGTAAACTTCCGACTTCAACTGTACGTGTTCAGCACTTTTGAAATGTACAGCGACAGAATGCAGAACACGGGCTGCTCTTACAGTATTTTCCCTGTACACAAAATCAGAACCGTAGGATAAATAAATGTAGAAAACAGTATTAGTAACCACGTGGTAGTGAGAGTCTCATCTTTCCATAGAGGGGTCATATTCGTTTTGTAGGCCAAACCGTTCAGACACTACAGATGTTTTTGTGAGAAGATTATCGGGATGTCTCATTGTCTGACAAACAGCTCTATCTCTGTCACCTTTCACCCCAGATGCAGACGGATTTTGATCTGGATTTTTTCATTTTGTTACTTAGATTGACGCACCAGTGCATCAATCGAGTCAAGGAGGTTAAGGCTGTTGAACAATAGATATAAACATGTTCATTCCTAAACACAATATGGGGTGATGTTGTGACTGTAAATTTAAAACACAAAAAATGCCACATAATCTAGATTTCTACATTTAAAAGCCTTGGAATCATTTAAAAGAAGTCGAAGCTATTATTTTTCAAGACCACAGAGAATTCAAAACTTTGGAATATGCCGTACAAACGCCAACAAGTTGATATATATTAATATGTTAAAGCATGCTGTATTCCTGCACCTGAGAGAAACACATTCTCACATCTTCGAGACGTAAACAAAACACACAAACAAAGTAACAAACGGAACAGAAATGGACCAAACGGTGAACATGTGTGAGCATATGGATGAATATGTGTGCGGGTCGTGTGTGTCAGCCCGGACCATATGTTAGAGCTGTGCTGCGGCACTGTGTGTGTGTGTGTGTGTGTGCCCATCACACAAAGCTGATCAATTAGAGCTCGTCTCACGCCCAGTGATATGTGTCTCAGTTATTAAAGGAGGCTAATTCATCCTACTTCCATATTGGTTATAAATCTACGGCAGTGGCCCGCACACACGTGTGTGTGACAGAATGTGTGTGAGTAACAGTGTGTGTGTAACTGTGTGTGTGTATGATTCATGGCCAACAGGCCACATTTTTCTCCTTGTAATTAACAGTAAATAGTTTTTACTGCCGTGTACAATGAATTTCCCCCCTGGTTACACCAGTGTCTCGACTGGTATACTGAGTGAGTGAATTTAGTGAGTTAGTGAGCGCATGTGTGTGTGTGTGTGTGTGAGTGCGTGCGTGCGTGATTGAGTGCATGTATGTGTGAGTGTGTGTGAGTGAGTGTGTGTGAGTGTGTGTGGTCCTGACATAAGAGGGATGGGTTAGAGTCGTAAAGTGATTTCAGGGTGGAGAGAGAGAGAGAATAGGAAGACCTGACAATAGAAGAAAAAGTGAGAACATTCTCTCTCCATTTGTTTTTCTCTTCCCTCTCCCTCACTCTCTTCCTCACCCTCTCCCTCACTCTCTTCCTCACCCTCTTCCTCACCCTCTTCCCTCTCCCTCACTCTTCCTCACCCTCTTCCCTCTCCCTCACTCTCTTCCCTCTCCCTCACTCTCTTCCTCACCCTCTCCCTCACCCTCTTCCTCACCCTCTTCCCTCTCCCTCACTCTCTTTCCTCTCCCTCACCCTCTTTCCTCTCCCTCATTCTCTTCCCTCTCCCTCCCTCCCTGTCTTCCCTCTCCCTCACGCTCGTCCCTCTCCCTCACTCTCTTCCCCCGCCCTCACTCTCTTCCCTCTCCCTCCCTGTCTTCCCTCTCCCTCACACTCTTCCCTCTCCCTCACTCTCTTCCCTCTCCCTCACTCTCTTCCCTCTCCCTCCCTGTCTTCCCTATCCCTCCCTGTCTTCCCTCTCCCTCCCTGTCTTCCCTCTCCCTCCCTCTCTTCCCTCTCCCTCACTCTCTTCCCTCTCCCTCACTTTCTTCTTTGCTTCTTCACTCTGTCCCTATTTCTTTCTTTCTCTTTTTCCTTTTTCTCTCCCTTCTTTGTTTTCTTTCCATCCCCCTCTCTCATCCATAGGTAGTTAGTTCCCTGACAGACACATCCCATTATAGTATCTTAATATGTAACTGACCTGCTATTCTACACCTCCATAACTGGGACAATACATACATGTGGTCAGGTTTAACCAGCAACACCATGAATAGAGACACTGTATGGGAGTATAGCAGTACTGCTGGAGTATACTGGAGAATTTCTGAGTAGTGTGGTATAAATAAATAAATAATTGGATGATATTTATCTCTGGTGTTATAATGAGTGGGTTACCAGTTGTGTTCAGTGTGTGTGTGTGTGTGTGTGTGTGTGTTACCTGTAGGTAGAGTTCGTCCGGAGGCAGGCAGGCTGGTCACACAGCCCAGTGAGGTACACAGAGTCACAGTGAAGTCATATCTCCTGTAGGCCTCTAGTCCTTCTGCTACATACACACGCTCTGATGGACTGGCTACATACAGCACCTGCGACAAGAAAGACACACATACACACAGAGGATCAGAGTGACGTTATAGGCCCCCTACACTGTATGGCTCAGTTGGTAGAGCATGGAGCTCAGTTGGTAGAGCATGGGGCTCAGGTGGTAGAGCATGGAGCTCAGTTGGTAGAGCATGGGGCTCAGGTGGTAGAGCATGGAGCTCAGTTGGTAGAGCATGAAGCTCAGTTGGTAGAGCATGGGGCTCAGGTGGTAGAGCATGGAGCTCAGTTGGTAGAGCATGGGACTCAGTTGGTAGAGCATGGAGCTCAGTTGGTAGAGCATGGAGCTCAGTTGGTAGAGCATGGAGCTCAGTTGGTAGAGCATGGAGCTCAGGTGGTAGAGCATGGAGCTCAGTTGGTAGAGCATGGGGCTCAGGTGGTAGAGCATGGAGCTCAGTTGGTAGAACATGGAGCTCAGTTGGTAGAGCATGGAGCTCAGTTGGTAGAACATGGAGCTCAGTTGGTAGAGCATGGAGCTCAGTTGGTAGAACATGGAGCTCAGTTGGTAGAGCATGGAGCTCAGTTGGTAGAGCATGGAGCTCAGTTGGTGGAGCCTGGAGCTCAGTTGGTAGAGCATGGAGCTCAGGTGGTAGAGCATGAAGCTCAGTTGGTAGAGCACGGGGCTCAGGTGGTAGAGCATGGAGCTCAGTTGGTAGAGCATGGAGCTCAGGTGGTAGAGCATGGAGCTTAGTTGGTAGAGCATGGATCTCAGGTGGTAGAGCATGGAGCTCAGGTGGTAGAGCACGGAGCTCAGTTGGTAGAGCATGGAGCTCAGGTGGTAGAGCATGGAGCTCAGTTGGTAGAGCATGGGGCTCAGGTGGTAGAGCATGGAGCTCAGTTGGTAGAGCATGGGGCTCAGGTGGTAGAGCATGGAGCTCAGT
>NC_042989.1:28610987-28641696 GCF_901001165.1 Salmo trutta
GTCTTATCTCTCCTATGTCTCCTTTATCTCTGAAGCCACCTAGTGTTAGGTGTGTAATGTGATTCACGCATGCATGCAGGAGTGCACAGACACTCTCACACACACACCAACACACATACTCAGGGTGTGTAATGTGATTCATGGCTATTACACAGTCAGACAGAGGGCTGTGAGTTTTGTTTGGGGGCACAGTCTAGTTCTAATGAGCCATATCATCTCTTTGGAATTCTAATGCTTTAATGAGAAACCCCCCTCCTTCCTGTCTATTTTTCTCTCTCTCTCTCCCCTATTCCCTCTCCTGCCTCACTCCCACCAACCATTATGTCACACTACTATTACTACACACCCAGAGGCCTCCCCAGAGGAACTCTCTCTCTACTTTTATCGTCACTGTATGCTGGTGTGTGTGTGTGTGTGTGTGTGTGTGTGTGTGTGTGTGTGTGTGTGTGTGTGTGTGTGTGTGTGTGTGTTTAACTAACCCCCCTCCTGTGTCCGAGCTGTAGTCCAGTCTGATATCACACTGCCGGCCATGTTGACGGTCAGAACTCGCAGCTGATAGGTGGAGAAGGGCTGCAGGTCTGTTACCATGGCGCCGCTCTGGGGAGGGGGCAGAGCACTCTCTTTGGCTGAGTCAGACGGGAGGCGGGGATCCAGCCAACCACTGCTCACAAACACCCTACGCTCTGGGGCGGGGCTTGTGGTGTTCTGCGATTCCATTGGCCCTCGTATGAAGAGCTCGTACCTTATAATAACACCTATGGAGGCAGAAACAAAAGAGACGATTTTATTATGTTCAGTGCCATATTAATGAGTTATTGATGGGTTAGCTTGTGACTAGTTCCCATTAGGACCTGCTCCTTACCAGAAATATTGTATATTCTTATACCAGGTGGGTCACAAGGAAATGATAAAGTACATTATATTGATCAAAGTTTAAAAGAAGTTAGAGAACCACTATGTAGGACAGAGTGGATTTTTATTTTTTTTGCTAAACGAAAAAATTATCACGGTTTTCTACCTCGGTTTCTATTAAAAAATGGACATTAAATGCACTATACATTATGTGTGTTGAATAATGTAACAACTCAGAATAAAACAATGAATAAAAGTCCCATAATGGTGGTGACGGCCCATTACTGATTATCACTTATTCACCAGCATTTATTCACATTACTTTACCATAATAAAATATTTCAGTTGATGCGTATATTAGTTTGTTTTATTTGATGACTTCATTATTTAAGTCATCAACTCATCTCTATAGAGCTGCTGACAAAGTCCTATTTTAGTAGTTCTCCAAAGTAAATAAGGCATACTTTTATGCCTGCTGAATACTATCAATCTTAGATTGTATTTTCAGGTAGAGATACCTCTCGAAACAACTGCTCTCTATCCCTCTTGATCGCACATTCTTCTGTCTCTTCTCTCTCTCTCTCTCTCTCTCCCTCTCTCTGTGTCTTCCCCACACTAACCCAACGTAGCAGGCGTAAGAAACACACCGACTGGACAAGTACGTGCGCAATGGATTATGGTCATTTGAGTTAATTACCATGTTTTTTGTACTGCACAGTTCGGGCACGATCTGATTTATCTCTAGATACAGTGTGCAATGTGTACATTGAGCTCACAGAAACAAAAATGAACAAAATGGAATTAAAATAATTGAACCAATGTAGGTCAATGTAGTTTAACCCCTTACGGTCGATGCCCGCGCACCCGTGAAAATCTAATTAGCATAATACAAAAATCCCCATAAAAATCCTCCAGTTTAAACTAGAGATATCTGTTTTTTTTACATTGGATGCATCTCAATTCACCACATCTGACTACTTAACACTTCCACATCTGCCTACTTAACACTTCCGCATCTGCCTACTTAACACTTCCGCATCTGCCTACTTAACACTTCCACATCTGCCTACTTAACACTTCCGCATCTGCCTCCTTAACACTTCCGCATCTGCCTACTTAACACTTCCGCATCTGCCTACTTAACACTTCCGCATCTGCCTACTTAACACTTCCGCATCTGCCTACTTAACACTTCCGCATCTGCCTACTTAACACTTCCGCATCTGCCTACTTAACACTTCCGCATCTGCCTACTTAACACTTCCACATCTGCCTACTTAACACTTCCGCATCTGCCTACTTAACACTTCCACATCTGTCTACTTAACACTTCCGCATGTGCCTCCTTAACACTTCCGCATCTGCCTACTTAACACTTCCGCATCTGCCTACTTAACACTTCCACATCTGCCTACTTAACACTTCCGCATCTGCCTACTTAACACTTCCGCATCTGCCTACTTAACACTTCCACATCTGTCTACTTAACACTTCCGCATCTGCCTACTTAACACTTCCGCATCTGCCTCCTTAACACTTCCGCATGTGCCTCCTTAACACTTCCGCATCTCTCTACTTAACACTTCCGCATCTGCCTAATTAACAATTCCACACCTGACCACTTAACACTTCCGCATCTGTCTACTTAACACTTATGCATCTGTGGTAAAGGTGACAGAGATAGAGCGGTGTTTGTCAGACCATGAGACATCCCGAAAATCGGTCTTCTCACAAAATCGTCTGTAGCGTCTGAACGGTTTGGCCTACAAAACCACTGTAAAGATGAGACTCTCAGGAACACGTACATGTCGGTTGTTTTTCTCTAGCACACCCACAGGCATCACAAGACTCGTCTGAAAATTCAAATAGCAAATTGATCCTTGGTATGACCTTCTTAAAACAATTCCATATAGCTTAGTAGTACCCCCCCCGGCATAGACAGGGCTTAGACTCTTCTGGGTTAACAGCCAAAAAATAACCACAATTTCAGTTAGTTGCTCAGCACTAGTAGGACACAAGGAGATACAATACTGTATGCATCACTACAGTAGCATACAAGCTACTAATCAAACACAGGTCTTCAGCCGATACTAAAACAGAATGAATTAATACCAGCACAGTGCATTCTCATATCCCATTCTAATACTCTGTAGCAGAGAGACTCTTCATCCACATGAGAATCAAAGCTCAGCATCATATCCACATTGCTCATTAGTGTTACCAAGGCAGTGAATGAATACAGAAGGTTGAGCTGAGGACAGGCAGGCATCACACCACAATAGAAATAAACACTTCTATTCTCCCTCTTTTCTCTCTCTATTCTCTCTCTTCTCCAATGCTCCCTATCACACCAGCACTTCAATGAGTCTGTTCCCCCATGTCTTGTTTCAATACAGCCAGTCCAACATGGCAGTCCTGGTTGGAGGCATGGTTGAATGACGACTGAAAACAGAATATGAAATGACATGAATGATAATGTCTGGTAGATGTACATGTGTTTTAATGTGCCTCGGGGAGCGATATAATGTAATGCAGTAAATGAAACCATGACTGAGAAAGCATCAGTGTGGTGGTGGTTACACAGGCGTAATATTGCATAGAGCCTTATAGCGACTGTACCAAGCCCTGGATCCTGTGGAACACTGTAGGGACACCGTGTTAAGGGGAGTAGAACATGTGATCTCTTGGAGCATCCTAATAGGACAGTCTCGGTAGTACCTCCTTTTCAAAACAATTTTTTTTCTTCTCAATTTTCTTCCATTTTATCCCTGTTGTCTGTGAACACAGATCAAGAGGCGATTCGGGTCGTACCATTGGGGCGAACGGGGGGGTCCCAGGCTGCGTGTATTTGGTGCGGTCCGGTGGCGTTGACCCTGGGTGGGGGCTGTCCCTGTGGGGGGCTGGGTGAAGTGAGGAGGGGCAGGGGAGCGGTGGAGGTGCACCCACCAGTAGTACAGGCCTGCAGGGTGAGGTTGTAGTGGGTGTAGGGGGAGAGGCCAGCGGCTGCAGCCTGGGTCTCTAGACCTGTATAGTGCACCCGCTCCCTACCAGTACCAGCCTCCACTGAGGTTAGCACAAACCTACAGGAACACACAGAGAGAGGGATCAGTTTAGTTTATTAGTCATTATGACTTGACCATGATAACAGACCAGCCAATGTTACTCCTTCAGTTAGGGACTCATGAAATAACATCTAGTCTCATCTCAACTCAGCTGGTTGAGAATTCTTAAGAGCTGGTTTCCTGGACACAAATTAGGCTTAGTCCTAGACAAACAATCATGTTCAATGGATTCCCTATTGAAAGTGTTTTTTAATACAAGTCTCTCGCTCTCTCTCTGATTCAATACACCCTCCCACCCCCGTATTTCTCTTTATTTCTCCACTGAGGTTAGATAGGACACCTAGAGAGGGTTTAGAATACTGGGTCCATACCACAGGAGGTTGGTGGCACATTAATTGGGGAGGACAGGCTCGTGGTAATGACTGGATAGGAATCAGTGGAATGGTATCAAATACATCAAATACATGGTTTCCAGGTGTTTAATACCATTCCATTTGCTCCGTTACAGACATTATTAAGAGCCGTTCTCCCCTCAGCAGCCCACTGGTCCATACCTCTCTTGTGGACCTGATGTGTTCTGTGTTCGGGTCCAGTTGAGGTTGGCTGTGGTCGGTCCTGGTCGGCCCACCAGAGTCAGAAGGATATGGTCAGGGTCCGGTACGGCGGCCAAGGTCTGGTAACTGACCGGAACACTCACCGTCTGACCATTAACGTTAGCCGTTACTAGCTGGTAAGAATAATCCACGAACGGAGACAAACCACTGTCCACATAAGTTACAGGGCCTAGGAGAGAGAAAAGACTTGAATGTGTGTGTGTGCGTGTGCGTGTGTGTGTGTCACCAAACCCAGTAAGAGGGTATGCTGATGACCTCCAGAGAAGACCGTGTCATTAAAGACATGCTCTCTCACACAGATGAGTTTTTGAGATGGGCTGGAAGTGAAAGACACAGCAGAGGTAACCGCTGGTACAAGTCTAAAACTGATAAGCCCCCAACATCCACACTAATGAATAAACCAGTCAGAGTCTACTCTCATCACGAAACATATAGTTATCTTGGACATACATTTAATGTTGCTGGCGAGTGGGGGGAACAAGTTGAGGAGCTCGTCCGTGTGCATTCAACCAGGCTTGATATGATTGACGTTTCCCCTCTGCCTGTAGTCATGAAGCTAGAAGCTGTGAGAGAGGTGGCCCTAGCAGAGATTAAACATCTGCTTGCACGTGTGCCTCTCCCACAGAAGGTTCTGGGGGAAATGAATAACAAAACTGTTCAGGTGGTGAGAAAGTGGCAATGCTTCAACACACACACCACACGTGACGTTGTCTTCCTGAGCCAAAGAGAGGGGCGTTTAGGTGTCCCGAAGAGAGGGGCGTTTAGGTGTCCCGAAGAGAGGGGCGTTTAGGTGTCCCGAAGAGAGGGGCGTTTAGGTGTCCCGAATATTGAGTGGATTTACACTGCTACCAGACAAACTCACCTGTTGAACATGCTCAACAGCGACGATGTGACAGTTAAGGAGTTAGCCAGAGCCTCCCTCCTTCTGGACCTACGGAAGAGCAAGGTTCCACTGGCCAGGGACACTGAGGACAACTTCCTAGGCTTCAGGAGAAGGGCCAATTGAAAATTGGACACTTGTGCTGTGTGCTTTGGAGTATGGTCAGACTGGCCGGACCTCAATGGCCTGTGCAACCGGACTGGAGTGTAGCTCAGGTGGACACGGACTGATATGTCAGTGACTGCCTCTGATGCAGTTGTGGCAGATCGCGGTGTTGTTGTGGAGACTTCTGTCACCATGATGGAACATCTCATCCTACATCCAGGACAACACTCCTCGCTATCAGACGGATCCAGCTACTGCAACACTGGACTGGCCTGAGGCTGCAGGGGAAACTCTCTGCTCTGGACTGTGATGTCCACTCTGTCTCCCATTCCATGTACCAGAATTCTGCCATTGGCGAGGACATTCTAACCTTTACTTTTAAGGCGAGGCTGCGAGTTCTACAAACAAAATATAATCTCTCTGGTACCCTGCAAACCATGAGCCATTTTGTGTTCTACATGAGTCAAATGTAATGGAGTCCATTGCCCATGTTGTGAATGGCTGCTGTTCATACAAGGATTTGTGCATTGCTAGACATGACCGCCTTGTTGACCTGATAGCCAGCGAAGTGAGACAAGCGGTCTCACAAACAGTACACATGCATAAACATTCTTGTGTAAGGGAAAGCTGGTTTGACGTTGATTATGTGTTTTCCTGTGTGCCAAATACACCAGATATCATTGTTGTGAGGGGAGGCCAGGGAGAGGTGCTCATTTTGGAAGTGGGCTGCTCATTGGACGGCTACATGGAGCAGGCCTTTGCTGAGAAGCTGTTTAAATACCAGCCCCTCGTGCCACGCTTGGACAGCCTCGGGCAGTCTGATATTTGGCAGTCTCGGCCACATACACAGGCTTGCAGTGCGGTGCCTCCAGATTGAGGGCCTGACAAAAAGTAGGGCAAAGCAATTGGCTAGGTACTGCTCTGTTTCAGCTGTCGTGGGCAGCCTAGCTGTTTGGAGAAGGAGGTGCTTCCTGTACGCTTGAGTGCCATGTATAGAGGGACCTTTGAAATGTTTGATCCTTTTTGTGTAAATTTGATTGGTGGATTCAAATAAAGTATTTAAAATGTGTGTGTGTGTGTGTGTGTGTGTGTGTGTGTTTGCGTGCATGTGAATGTGTGTGTACTTACTGAATGGGTAGTGACTCTGTGTAGTGTGTATATCTAGGCCGTCCCTGAGCAGTGTGTAGTTGAGAGTGTGTGTGTTGGGCGCGTCAGGGGGCCTCCAGGTCAGGCGGATGGAGGTGGCGGTCAGGACTAACCCTACTGGACTGGGCTGCTGGATAGGAGCTGGGGGGAGGGGAAAAACAGAGAGCAAGGGAGAAAGGGTAGGGGAGAGAAGAAGAGAGAAAGAGGGATGTTGGAAATGGGAAAGGGGAAATGGGAAAGGGGAAAGGGGAAAGGGGAAATGGGAAAGGGGAAAGGGGAAAGGGGAAATGGGTTGGGTGGGGACAAGAGAAAGAGGGGGAAGATACAATAACATTTTTAACTGCTGTGCTTGTCTTATGCAACACAATAGACACAATAACAGGCTTGCAGGGGATGTGTGTGTGTGTGTGTGTGTGTGTGTGTGTGTGTGTGTGTGTGTGTGTGTGTGTGTGTGTGTGTGTGTGTGTGTTGATCCATGGGGAGCGTCTTAGCATACTGAGAAGGCCCCAGAGAACCAATGTCCCTCTGTGAGTTTAATACTGTTTGTTTGTGTGTGTGCGTGCGTGTGTGTGTTTGTTCCATGTCAAGTTAGTGTCCGTGTGTCTAACTTAAAACAGCCCTTAGGCAGGGAAAGCACAGGAGGAGGAAATTGCCCCTCACTAACACTCACATACTGTATGCATACACACATACACACAAAACCAACAGACATCGAGACAGAGATAGAGTGCACACAACACACGCACATACATATACACAATAAATATACCATTATTTATAACATATAAGACATAAAAGCATTGTCTTAACGCTTCCATTCTGAAAAAACGATAGATTAATCAATGACTGTGCCTCTGCGGCCAGTCATCCTGTACCTTTACTGCAGCCCAGGTGGTTGTCTGAGTCCAGGTGACTGGCTCCAGGGACACAGCGGTCACACCTGTCCCCTGTCACCAAGGCCTTACACTGGCATCTCCCTGTCTCTGGGTGGCATGACCCATTCACCCCTCCAACGGAGTTACACACACATGCCTGGCACCTGGAAGAGGAGAATACAGAGAACATTGGTTTCACATCACAAGCTCATAACGGAAATGGATTTGAAACCAGTCAGAATTACATACAAACATTTGTCAATTACTTTTACAAAACCTTCCATCTAACGTGCTTGTGTGTGTGTGTGTGTGTGTGTGTGTGTGTGTGTGTGTGTGTGTGTGCCCAGTCCAAGCTCTTCTCTGTCCCAATGGTGGAACCATCTTCCCCCTGAAGCTAGGACAGCAGAGTCCCTTCCCATCTTCCCCCTGAAGCTAGGACAGCAGAGTCCATGTCCATCTTCCCCTGAAGCTAGGACAGCAGAGTCCCTTCCCATCTTCCCCCTGAAGCTAGGACAGCAGAGTCCCTGTCCATCTTCCCCCTGAAGCTAGGACAGCAGAGTCCCTGCCCATCTTCCCCCTGAAGCTAGGACAGCAGAGTCCCTCCTCATCTTCCCCCTGAAGCTAGGACAGCAGAGTCCCTAATCATCTTCCCCCTGAAGCTAGGACAGCTGAGTCCCTGCCCATCTTCCCCCTGAAGCTAGGACAGCAGAGTCCCTGTCCATCTTCCTCCTGAAGCTAGGACAGCAGAGTCCCTCCTCATCTTCCCCCTGAAGCTAGGACAGCAGGGTCCCTGCCCATCTTCCCCCTGAAGCTAGGACAGCAGAGTCCCTGTCCATCTTCCCCCTGAAGCTAGGACAGCAGAGTCCCTCCTCATCTTCCCCCTGAAGCTAGGTCAGCAGAGTCTCTCCTCATCTTCCCCCTGAAGCTAGGACAGCAGAGTCCCTCCTCATCTTCCTCCTGAAGCTAGGCCAGCAGAGTCCCTCCCCATCTTCCCCCTGAAGCTAGGCCAGCAGAGTCCCTCCCCATCTTCCCCCTGAAGCTAGGAGAGCAGAGTCCCTCCTCATCTTCCCCCTGAAGCTAGGACAGCAGAGTCCCTGTCCATCTTCCCCCTGAAGCTAGGACAGCAGAGTCCCTCCTCATCTTCCCCCTGAAGCTAGGTCAGCAGAGTCCCTCCTCATCTTCCCCCTGAAGCTAGGGCAGCAGAGTCCCTCCTCATCTTCCCCCTGAAGCTAGGACAGGAGAGTCCCTCCTCATCTTCCCCCTGAAGCTAGGACAGCAGAGTCCCGCACCAGCTTCCCCCTGAAGCTAGGTCAGCAGAGTCCCTCCTCATCTTCCCCCTGAAGCTAGGTCAGCAGAGTCCCTGTCCATCTTCCCCCTGAAGCTAGGCCAGCAGAGTCCCTCCCCATCTTCCCCCTGAAGCTAGGACAGCAGAGTCCCCGTCCATATTCCCCCTGAAGTTAGGTCAGCAGAGTCCCTGTCCATCTTCCCCCTGAAGCTAGGACAGCAGAGTCCCTCCTCATCTTCCCCCTGAAGCTAGGTCAGCAGAGTCCCTGTCCATCTTCCCCCTGAAGCTAGGACAGCAGAGTCCCTCCTCATCTTCCCCCTGAAGCTAGGCCAGCAGAGTCCCTGTCCATCTTCCCCCTGAAGCTAGGTCAGCAGAGTCCCTGTCCATCTTCCCCCTGAAGCTAGGACAGCAGAGTCCCTCTCCATCTTCCCCCTGAAGCTAGGACAGCAGAGTCCATCCTCATCTTCCCCCTGAAGCTAGGACAGCAGAGTCTCTCCTCATCTTCCCCCTGAAGCTAGGCCAGCAAAGTCCCTCCCCATCTTCCCCCTGAAGCTAGGTCAGCAGAGTCCCTGTCCATCTTCCCCCTGAAGCTAGGACAGCAGAGTCCCTCCCCATCTTCCCCCTGAAGCTAGGCCAGCAGAGTCCCTCCCCATCTTCCCCCTGAAGCTAGGACAGCAGAGTCCCTGTCCATCTTCCCCCTGAAGCTAGGTCAGCAGAGTCCCTCCCCATCTTCCCCCTGAAGCTAGGACAGCAGAGTCCCTCCTCATCTTCCCCCTGAAGCTAGGACAGCAGAGTCCATCCTCATCTTCCCCCTGAAGCTATGATGGCAGAGTCCCTGTCCATCTTCCCCCTGAAGCTAGGACAGCAGAGTCCCTGTCTATCTTCCCCCTGAAGCTAGGACAGCAGAGTCCCTCCTCATCTTCCACCTGAAGCTAGGACAGCAGAGTCCCTTCCCATCTTCCCCCTGAAGCTAGAACAGCAGAGTCCCTCCTCAACTTCCCCCTGAAGCTAGGACAGCAGAGTCCCTCCCCATCTTCCCCCTGAAGCTAGGGCAGCAGAGACCCTGCCCATCTTCCCCTGAAGCTAGAAAAGCAGAGTCCCTCCCCATCTTCCCCCTGAAGCTAGGACAGCAGAGACCCTGCCCATCTTCCCCCTGAAGCTAGGTCAGCAGAGTCCCTCCCCATCTTCCCCCTGAAGCTAGGACAGCAGAGTCCCTCCCCATCTTCCCCCTGAAGCTAGGACAGCAGAGACCCTGCCCATCTTCCCCCTGAAGCTAGAACAGCAGAGTCCCTCCCCATCTTCCCCCTGAAGCTAGGACAGCAGAGACCCTCCTCATCTTCCCCCTGAAGCTAGGACAGCAGAGACCCTGCCCATCTTCCCCCTGAAGCTAGGACAGCAGAGTCCCTCCCCATCTTCCCCCTGAAGCTAGGACAGCAGTCCCTTCCCATCTTCCCGCTGAAGCTAGGCCAGCAGAGTCCCTCCTCATCTTCCCCCTGAAGCTAGGCCACCAGTCCCTTCCATCTTCCCGCTGAAGCTAGGGAAGCAGAGTCCCTCCCCATCTTCCCAAAAACTTCTGAAACCCAACCTCATCAAATGGTATTTTAAATAACCCCACCCAACAAAATAAATAAATAAAATGAGAACTAACACTAACACTTGTGCAAGCCAGTCAAGTTCTTCCACACTGATCTCAACAAACCATGTCTGTATGGAGCTTGCTTTGTGCACGGGGGCATTGTCATGCTGAAACAGGAAAGGGCTTTCCAAAAACTGTTGCCACAAAATTGGAAGCACAGAATTGTATGCTGTAGCGTTAAGATTTCCCTCACTGGAACTAAGGGGCCTAGCCCGAACAATGAAAAACAGCCCCAGATCATTATTCGTCCTCCACCAAACTTTACAGTTGGCACTATTCAGTCGGGCAGGTAGCGTTCTCCTGTGATCCGACAAACCCAGATTCGTCCGTCGCACTGCCAGATGGTGAAGCGTGATTCATCACTCCAGAGAACGCGTTTCAACTGCTCAAGAGTCCAATGGCGGCGAGCTTTACATCACTCCAGCCGACGCTTGGCATTGCGCATGGTGATCTTATGCTTGTGAGCGGCTGCGGGGCCAAGGAAACCCATTTCATGGAGCTTCCGATGAACAGTTATTGTGCTGACGTTGCTTCCAGAAGCAGTTTGGAACTCGGTAGTGAGTGTTGCAACTGAGGGCAGATGATTTTTACTTGCTACGTGCTTCAGCACTCGGCGGTCCTGTTCTGTGAACTTGTATGACCTACCACTTCACAGTTGAGCTGTTGTTGTTCCTAGACGTTCTCACTTCACAATAACAGCACTTACAGTTGACCGTAGCAGTTCTAGCAGGGCAGAAATTTGTGACAAAGTGACATGTTAAGTCCTTGGAGAATAAGAGCACCTCCTCCCAGCTGCCCACTGCAGTGAGGACAGGAAACTCTGTCACCACTGATAAATCCACTATAATTGTCACGTCCTGACCAGCAGAGGGCGTATTGCTTAGTCTTGGTCAGGATGTGGCAGGTGGTTTGTGTTTGTTAAATGTTGTGTTGGTGATTGGGACTTCCAATTGAAGGCAGGTGTGTATAGTTGCCTTTGATTGGAAGTCCTATATAGGTGTGTGTGTTTTTCTTTGGGGTTGTGGGGAATTGATTTTGCACTGCGTTTTGTATAGCCTGCAAGACTGTCCATGTCGTGAGTACTGTCTAGTGTTGTTTTTCAAGTGGATGCCTTACATGTTTTGTCAGTAATAAACATGAGTGTCCACAATCCCGCTGCGCCTTGGTCCTTCTCTCTCCCATGCGACATATTCGCCGAAGAGTATGACATTTTCTGTGACAATAATTGAGAATTTCAATAAGCATTTTTCTATGGCTGGCCATGCTTTCCACCTGGCTACCCCTACCCCGGCCAACAGCACAGCACCCCCCACAGCAACTCGCCCAAGCCTTCCCCATTTCTCCTTCTCCCAAATCCAGTCAGCTGATGTTCTGAAAGAGCTGCAAAATCTGGACCCATACAAATCAGCCGGGCTAGACAATCTGGACCCTTTCTTTAAAAAATTATCTGCTGAAATTGTTGCAACCCCTATTACTAGCCTGTTCAACCTCTCTTTCGTGTCGTCTGAGATTCCCGAAGATTGGAAAGCAGCTGCGGTCATCCCCCTCTTCAAAGGGGGGGACACTCTTGACCCAAACTGCTACAGACCTATATCTATCCTACCCTGCCTTTCTAAAGTCTTCGAAAGCCAAGTCAACAAACAGATTACCGACCATTTCGAATCCCACCGCACCTTCTCCTCAGCCACGCTCAAGGTCCTAAACGATATCTTAACCGCCATCGATAAGAAACAATACTGTGCAGCCGTATTCATTGACCTGGCCAAGGCTTTCGACTCTGTCAATCACCACATCCTCATCGGCAGACTCAACAGCCTTGGTTTCTCAAATGATTGCCTCGCCTGGTTCACCAACTACTTCTCTGATAGAGTTCAGTGTGTCAAATCGGAGGGCCTGTTGTCCGGGCCTCTGCCAGTCTCTATGGGGATGCCACAGGGTTAAATTCTTGGGCCGACTCTTTTCTCTGTATACATCAATGATGTCGCTCTTGCTGCTGGTGAGTCTCTGATCCACCTCTATGCAGACGACACCATTCTGTATACTTCTGGCCCTTCTTTGGACACTGTGTTAACTACCCTCCAGACAAGCTTCAATGCCATACAACTCTCCTTCCGTGGCCTCCAACTGCTCTTAAATACAAGTAAAACTAAATGCATGCTCTTCAACCGATCGCTGCCTGCACCTGCCCGCCCGTCCAGCATTCTGACTTAGAATATGTGGACAACTACTAATACCTAGGTGTCTGGTTAGACTGTAAACTCTCCTTCTAGACTCACATCAAACATCTCCAATCCAAAGTTAAATCTAGAATTGGCTTCCTATTTCGCAACAAAGCATCTTTCACTCATGCTGCCAAACATACCCTCGTAAAACTGACCATCCTACTGATTCTCGACTTCGGCGACGTCATTTACAAAATAGCCTCCAATACCCTACTAAATAAATTGGATGCAGTCTATCACAGTGCCATCCGTTTTGTCACCAAAGCCCCATATACTACCCACCACTGCGACCTGTACACTCTCGTTGGCTGGCCCTCGCTTCATACTCGTCGCCAAACCCACTGGCTCCAGGTCATCTACAAGACCCTGCTAGGTAAAATTCCCCCTTATCTCAGCTCGCTGGTCACCATAGCAGCACCCACCTGTAGCACACACTCCAGCAGGTATATCTCTCTGGTCACCCCCAAAGCCAATTCCTCCTTCGGCCGCCTCTCCTTCCAGTTCTCTGCTGCCAATGACTGGAACGAACTACAAAAATCTCTAAAACTGTAAACACTTATCTCCCTCACTAGCTTTAAGCACCAGCTGTCAGAGCAACTCACAGATTACTGCACCTGTACATAGCCCATCTATAATTTAGCCCAAACAACTACCTCTTCCCCTACTGTATATATTTATTGGATTTATTTATTTTGCATCTTTGCACCCCATTATTTCTACTTCTACTTTGCACTTTCTTCCACTACAAATCTACCATTCCAGTGTTTTACTTGCTATATTGTATTTACTTCGCCACCATGGCCTTTTTTTGCTTTACCTCCCTTATCTCACCTCATTTGCTCACTTTGTATATAGACTTATTTTTCTACTATATTATTGACTGTTGGTTTGTTTTACTCCATGTGTAACTCTGTGTTGTTGTATATGTCAAACTGCTTTGCTTTATCTTGGCCAGGTTGCAATTGTAAATGAGAACTTGTTTTCAACTTGCCTACCTGGTTAAATAAAGGATCATCAAAATAGCTGAATCCACAAATTTGAAGGTGTGTCCACATACTTTTGTGTTTTTTGAGATATATTAACTACTGTACAGTCGTGGCCAAAAGTTTTGAGAATGACACAAATATTAATTTCCACAAAGTTTGCTGCTTCAGTGTCTTTAGATATTTCTGTCAGATGTTACTATGGAATACTGAAGTATAATTACAAGCATTTCATAAGTGTCAAAGGCTTTTACTGACAATTACATGAAGTTGACGCAAAGAGTCAATATTTGCCGTGTTGACCCTTCTTTTTCAAGACCTCTGCAATCCGCCCTGGCATGCTGTCAATTAACTTCTGGGCCACATCCTGACTGATGGCAACCCATTCTTGCATAATCAATGCTTGGAGTTTGGAGTCAGAATTTGTGGGTTTTGTTTGACCACCCGCCTCTTGAGGATTGACCACAAGTTCTCAATGGGATTAAGGTCTGAGGAGTTTCCTGGCCATGGAACCAAAATATTGATGTTTTGTTCCCCGAGCCACTTAGTTATCGCTTTTGCCTTATGGCAAGGTGCTCCATCATGCTGGAAAAGGCATTGTTCGTCACCAAACTGTTCCTGGATGGTTGGGAGAAGTTGCTCTCGGAGGATGTGTTGGTACCATTCTTTACTCATGGCTGTGTTCTTAGGCAAAATTGTGAGTGAGCCCACTCACTTGGCTGAGGAGCAACCCCACACATGAATGGTCTCAGGATGCTTTACTGTTGGCATGACACAGGACTGATGGTAGTGCTCACCTTGTCTTCTCCGGAGAAGCTTTTTTCCGGATGCCCCAAACAATCGGAAAGGGGATTCATCAGAGAAAATGACTTTACCCCAGTCCTCAGCAGTCCAATCCCTGTACCTTTTGCAGAATATCAGTCTGTCCCTCATGTTTTTCCTGGAGAGAAGTGGATTATTTTCTGCCCTTCTTGACACCAGGCCATCCTCCAAAAGTCTTCGCCTCACTGTGCGTGCAGATGCACTCACACCTGCCTGCTGCCATTTCTGAGCAAGCTCTGTACGGGTGGGGCCCGATCCCGCAGCTGAATCAACTAGGAGACGGTCCTGGCGCTTGCTGAACATTCTTGGGCGCCCTGAAGCCTTCTTCACAACAATTTAACCACTCTCCTTGAAGTTCTTGATGATCCGATAAATGGTTGATATAGGTGCAATCTTACTGGCAGCAATATCTTTGCCTGTGAAGCCCTTTTTGTGCAAAGCAATGATGACGGCACGTGTCTCCTTGCAGGTAACCAAACCTGACAGAGGAAGAACAATGATTCCAAGCACAACCCTCCTTTTGAAGATTCCAGTCTGTTATTCGAACTCAATCAGCATGACAGAGTGATCTCCAGCCTTGTCCTCGTCAACACTCACACCTGTGTTAACGAGAGAATCACTGACATGATGTCAGCTGGTCCTTTTGTGGCAGTGGAAATGTTTTTGGGGGATTCAGTTCATTTGCATGGCAAAGACGAAATTTGCAATTAATTGCAATTCCTCTGATCACTATTCATAACATAACAAATTGCCATCATACAAACTGAGGCAGCAGACTTTGTGAAAATCAATATTTGTGTCATTCTCAAAACTTTTGGCCATGACTGTAAGTCGTTGTGGATAAGAGCATCTGCTAAATGACTCAAATATAAATGTGTGTGTGTGTGTGATGGAGAGAGGTGGTATTGGGTCTTCACCTTAACACCCCTCTTCCCTTCCTTCATGCTCCCCTATTCACAGACTAGTGACAGTATGGGGAGGGGTCCCATGGGTGTTTAGGCGACATGTGCGTGTGTCTGAAAGGGGTGTGTGTGTGTGTGTAGGGGGGTTCAGGGGATTGGGTCACACAGGTGGTGGAACCCCACTGAGACCCGGCACTGGGTGATCACCAGGCCAAATGCCTGACACCATTAAACACACACACACACACACACACACACACACACACACACACCCACACACACACACACACACACACACACACACACACACACACACACACACACACACACACCTTCAATCACACACACACACACTCTGACACCCTCCTTCTCGCGGCGTGAAAAGCCACAGCCCCTTAATGAACAGCAAATTTGTCCTGTCAACTGCAGGGAGCTTTGGGGGTTCCACCACCCCACACACAACACACACACGGCTCTCCCACGCGCCTCCGCGACTCGAACTTCACTCCTCTCCCAAGGAGAGAGAAAACACACAACACACACACGGCTCTCCCACGCGCCTCCGCGACTCGACCTTCACTCCTCTCCCAAGGAGAGAGAAAACACCCAACATCACACCAACTCTCCCTTTTTTTCGTTTGTGAGATTGTGTGTGTGAATATTCTAACCTCCTGCTATGATTAGATTAGAGTTTAATATGGGGTTGTAAAGGGTTGCAGATATAATTACATGGTACAGTGAAATTCTTAAGCTCCGAGTTCCAACAATACATTATAATAAAATAGATAATAATACAAATAGAAATAATAATATACACATATTTAACAACTGTGGCAATGATGTCCATTGGGGTGGGGGCAGGGTAAAAGTCTGTTGAGGGGGAGGGGAATGTCCATAGGGGAAGCAGCAGACCGGGGTAAAAGAGCGGGGGACAGGGGGTGCAAGTAGCTGACTATTGGTGGCTGTTCAGTATGATAAATGTCCATCGGGGTAGTGCACAAAATCTGTTGAGGTGGGGGTGATGTCCATAGCACTGGAGGCTGCTGAGGGGAGGGCGGCTCTTAATAATGGCTGGAACGGAGCGACTGGAATGACATAAAACCATGTGTTTGATGTATTTGATACCATTCCACTGATTCCGCTTCAGTCATTACCACGAGCCTGTCCTCCCCAATTAATGTGCCACCAACCTCCTGTGATAGGAATTGAGGGGGTGATTGAAGCGGGGACAACAGGGCATAGCTCGGGTCCCTGATGATCTTCTTGGCCTTCCTGCGACACCTGGTGTTGTAGGTGTCCTGGAAGGCATGCAGTGTGCACTCAATGGTGCGTTCGTCTGAGCGGTCCTCGGTGGTGGAGTTGCCGTACCAGGCTTTGATGCAGCCCGAAAGTATGCGCTCAATGATGCTCCTGTAGAACACTGTGAGGGCCATTTGGGAACGGACACATTTCTACAGCATCCTGAAGTTGATGAGTTGCTGACGTGCCTTCCTCACCACGGTGTCTGTGTGGTTTGACCTTCAGCTTCTCTGAGTGGTACTTTTAACCAACCTCTAGCGGCGGCCCCGTAGTTCCTCCTGAAGTCCACAATGAGTTCCTTTGTTTTGCTGACTTTGAGGGAGATGTTGTTTACCTGGCACCACGCTGTCAGGGTGCCTACCTTCTCCCTGTATGCCATCTTGTCGTTGTTGGTGATCAGGCCTACTACTGTTGTGTCGTCAGCGAGCTTGATGATGGAGTTGGAACTGTGTGAGGCCATGCAGTTGTGGGTATTCACTCTTAGAAAAAAGGGTTCCAAAAGGGTTCTTCGGCTGTCCCCATAGAATGTTTTGGGTTCTATGTAGAACGCGTTTTACAGAGGGTTCTACATGGAACCCAAAAGGGTTCTACCTAGAACCAAAAAAGGTTCTACCTGCAACCAAAAAAGGTTATTCAAAGGGTTCTCCTCTGGGGGCAGCCAAAGAACCCTTTAAGGTTCTAGATAGCACCTTTTTTTCTAAGAGTGTACAGGGAGTATAAGAGGGGACTAAGGACGCACCCTTGTGGGGCCCCCGTGTTGAGAATCAGTGTCGAGGAGGTAATGATGCCTACCTTTACCACCTGCGGGCGGGCCATCCAGAGGAGGTGATATGGTCTTTGACTGGCCTCTCGAAGCACTTCATGATGACGGAGGTGAGTGCTACGGGACTTTAGTCATTCAGTTCAGTTACTTTCCCTTTCTTGGGCACAGGGATGATAGTGGACACCTAGAAGCAGGTGGGGACAGTGGCCTGAGCTAGAAACAGATGGAAAATGTCCGAAAACACAACAGCCAGCTGGTCTGCACATACTCTGAGGGTGAGGGATGCCGTCTGGGCCGTCAACCTTGCCAGGGTTAATACGTTTGAATGACTTACATACGTCCTCCGTGGAGACTGCAAGTACATAGCCCTCAGGCGCTCTCATCAGGAGCTCAGAGTCAGCGTTGTGCTCAAAGCGTGAGTGCAGGTCTTGTTATAATAAATGTAATAGATGTAATCTGTTATAAACGTATTTGTATATTTTTTACATTTCCTAGAATAGGGGTCAGCGACCTCTCTCTCTCTTGCTCTCTCTCACACACACACACACACACACACACACACACACACACATACACGCACACACAGGATAAAGACTCAACAACAGACACTATGAATCAAAATAAGAAACCGACAAATGTGAATTTACTCTGAGGCTCGGGTAAACTACACCGCTCTGTGTGGTAAACATCTTAATGATATTGTGTGTGTTTGTTTGTATGTGTGTGTGTGTGTGCCTGCGTGTACATGTTTGTTTGTGTGTGGAAAGATCAGGGCTATAATTACTGCGTATAATAATCCACTCTGTTGAGAAAGAAAGGCTATTTTTTACCCCCAAGGTTATGATTACCTGAACAAGGATTTGGGCAGACCTGATATTCTGTCATTTAGTCTGCCAGGAAATATCCCATAACCATATTAAGGGTCTATAACCAACCTCGATTAGATCAACCTGTGCCGAATGGCGAACACCGGGAGAAAACCAAATAAGATGCATGGGCTTATTGATTGGCAGGGGATAAATTAGTTTATAATATTAATATAAATCTTTATTGTTTTCAGTCTCCTGATGCCAGAAAGGCTTCCCCAGTAATCAGTTTAAAAACTTCATTTTTCATCCTTACCCAGCGAGGCAGGGGCTCGACCGATCGTACACGCATACACCTACACAACATACACACACACACATCCCTCACCATTCGTATGGATTGCCAATCTGTGCTGTCCAGCAGCCTGTTGTGGATCTATTGAAAACACTCATCTAGCACATTTGCATCTAACTCAGGCCTCGATGTACCGTTCTCTCTCTTTCTCTCTTTTTCTCCCTCTCTCCCCACAGCTAAGAGATCTCAGTCACAGCTCTCTGCCTTAATACACTACACACAGCTATCAGTGAAGGTCATCCACGCACACACGCACGCACACACACGTACACAGGCACACACACACACCTAATTAAGTGTTTTAATTTATTTTTTATCAAATTACTCAGAATCCTCTAAAAAAAGATGAGAAGTAGAATTATTTTCAACAAAGAAAATATCCCCCTTTCTCAGATATTTAGTCTGTTCTCCCCAGACATTTAGTCTGTTCTCCCCAGCCATTTAGTCTGTTCTCCCCAGCCATTTAGTCTGTTCTCCTCAGCCATTTAGTCTGTTCTCCTCAGCCATTTAGTCTGTTCTCCCCAGCCATTTAGTCTGTTCTCCCCAGCCATTTAGTCTGTTCTCCCCAGCCATTTAGTCTGTTCTCCCCAGCCATTTAGTCTGTTCTCCCCAGCCATTTAGTCTGTTCTCCTCAGCCATTTAGTCTGTTCTCCCCAGCCATTTAGTCTGTTCTCCCCAGACATTTAGTCTGTTCTCCCCAGCCATTTAGTCTGTTCTCCCCAGCCATTTAGTCTGTTCTCCTCAGCCATTTAGTCTGTTCTCCCCAGCCATTTAGTCTGTTCTCCCCAGCCATTTAGTCTGTTCTCCCCAGCCATTTAGTCTGTTCTCCCCAGCCATTTAGTCTGTTCTCCCCAGCCATTTAGTCTGTTCTCCCCAGCCATTTAGTCTGTTCTCCTCAGCCATTTAGTCTGTTCTCCTCAGCCATTTAGTCTGTTCTCCTCAGCCATTTAGTCTGTTCTCCCCAGCCATTTAGTCTGTTCTCCCCAGCCATTTAGTCTGTTCTCCCCAGCCATTTAGTCTGTTCTCCCCAGACATTTAGTCTGTTCTCCTCAGCCATTTAGTCTGTTCTCCCCAGCCATTTAGTCTGTTCTCCTCAGCCATTTCGTCTGTTCTCCCCAGCCATTTACTCTGTTCTCCTCAGACATTTAGTCTGTTCTCCTCAGCCATTTAGTCTGTTCTCCCCAGCCATTTAGTCTGTTCTCCCCAGCCATTTAGTCTGTTCTCCCCAGCCATTTAGTCTGTTCTCCTCAGCCATTTAGTCTGTTCTCCCCAGCCATTTAGTCTGTTCTCCCCAGCCATTTAGTCTGTTCTCCCCAGCCATTTAGTCTGTTCTCCCCAGCCATTTAGTCTGTTCTCCCCCAGCCATTTAGTCTGTTCTCCTCAGCCATTTAGTCTGTTCTCCCCAGCCATTTAGTCTGTTCTCCTCAGCCATTTAGTCTGTTCTCCCCAGCCATTTAGTCTGTTCTCCCCAGCCATTTAGTCTGTTCTCCTCAGCCATTTAGTCTGTTCTCCCCAGCCATTTAGTCTGTTCTCCCCAGCCATTTAGTCTGTTCTCCCCAGCCATTTAGTCTGTTCTCCTCAGCCATTTAGTCTGTTCTCCTCAGCCATTTAGTCTGTTCTCCTCAGCCATTTAGTCTGTTCTCCTCAGCCATTTAGTCTGTTCTCCCCAGCCATTTAGTCTGTTCTCCTCAGCCATTTAGTCTGTTCTCCTCAGATATTAAGTCTGTTCTCCCCAGCCATTTAGTCTGTTCTCCCCAGCCATTAAGTCTGTTCTCCCCAGCCATTTAGTCTGTTCTCCTCAGCCATTTAGTCTGTTCTCCTCAGATATTTAGTCTGTTCTCCTCAGCCATTAAGTCTGTTCTCCCCAGCCATTTAGTCTGTTCTCCTCAGCCATTTAGTCTGTTCTCCTCAGCCATTTAGTCTGTTCTCCTCAGCCATTTAGTCTGTTCTCCTCAGCCATTTAGTCTGTTCTCCCCAGCCATTTAGTCTGTTCTCCTCAGCCATTTAGTCTGTTCTCCTCAGATATTAAGTCTGTTCTCCCCAGCCATTTAGTCTGTTCTCCCCAGCCATTTAGTCTGTTCTCCCCAGCCATTTAGTCTGTTCTCCTCAGCCATTTAGTCTGTTCTCCCCAGCCATTTAGTCTGTTCTCCCCAGCCATTTAGTCTGTTCTCCCCAGCCATTTCTCCCCAGCCATTTAGTCTGTTCTCCTCAGCCATTTAGTCTGTTCTCCTCAGCCATTTAGTCTGTTCTCCCCAGCCATTTAGTCTGTTCTCCTCAGCCATTTAGTCTGTTATCCCCAGCCATTTAGTCTGTTCTCCCCAGCCATTTAGTCTGTTCTCCCCAGCCATTTAGTCTGTTCTCCTCAGCCATTTAGTCTGTTATCCCCAGCCATTTAGTCTGTTCTCCCCAGCCATTTAGTCTGTTCTCCCCAGCCATTTCTCCCCAGCCATTTAGTCTGTTCTCCTCAGCCATTTAGTCTGTTCTCCTCAGCCATTTAGTCTGTTCTCCCCAGCCATTTAGTCTGTTCTCCTCAGCCATTTAGTCTGTTCTCCCCAGCCATTTAGTCTGTTCTCCCCAGCCATTTAGTCTGTTCTCCTCAGCCATTTAGTCTGTTCTCCCCAGCCATTTAGTCTGTTCTCCCCAGCCATTTAGTCTGTTCTCCCCAGCCATTTCTCCCCAGCCATTTAGTCTGTTCTCCTCAGCCATTTAGTCTGTTATCCCCAGCCATTTAGTCTGTTCTCCCCAGCCATTTAGTCTGTTCTCCCCAGCCATTTAGTCTGTTCTCCTCAGCCATTTAGTCTGTTATCCCCAGCCATTTAGTCTGTTCTCCCCAGCCATTTAGTCTTTTCTCCCCAGCCATTTAGTGTGTTCTCCTCAGCCATTTAGTGTGTCCTCCCCAGCCATTTAGTGTGTTCTCCCCAGCCATTTAGTCTGTTCTCCCCAGCCATTTAGTGTTTTCTCCCAAGCCATTTAGTCTGTTCTCCTCAGCCATTTAGTCTGTTATCCCCAGCCATTTAGTCTGTTCTCCCCAGCCATTTAGTCTGTTCTCCTCAGCCATTTAGTCTGTTCTCCCCAGGCATTTAGTCTGTTCTCCCCAGCCATTTAGTCTGTTCTCCCCAGCCATTTAGTCTGTTCTCCTCAGCCATTTAGTCTGTTCTCCCCAGCCATTTAGTCTGTTCTCCTCAGCCATTTAGTCTGTTCTCCCCAGCCATTTAGTCTGTTCTCCTCAGCCATTTAGTGTGTTCTCATCAGCCATTTAGTGTGTTCTCCCCAGCCATTTAGTCTGTTCTCCCCAGCCATTTAGTCTGTTCTCCCCAGCCATTTAGTGTGTTCTCCCCAGCCATTTAGTCTGTTCTCCCCAGCCATTTAGTCTGTTCTCCTCAGCCATTTAGTCTGTTCTCCCCAGCCATTTAGTCTGTTCTCCTCAGCCATTTAGTCTGTTCTCCTCAGCCATTTAGTCTGTTCTCCCCAGCCATTTAGTCTGTTCTCCTCAGCCATTTAGTATGTTCTCCCCAGCCATTTAGTCTGTTCTCCCTAGCCATTTAGTCTGTTCTCCCCAGCCATTTAGTCTGTTCTCCCCAGCCATTTAGTGTGTTCTCATCAGCCATTTAGTATTTTATCCCTAGCCATTTAGTCTGTTCTCCCCAGCCATTTAGTCTGTTCTCCCCAGCCCTTTAGTCTGTTCTCCCCAGCCATTTAGTCTGTTCTCCCCAGCCATTTAGTCTGTTCTCCCCAGCCATTTAGTCTGTTCTCCCCAGCCATTTAGTCTGTTCTCCCCAGCCATTTAGTCTGTTCTCCTCAGCCATTTAGTCTGTTCTCCTCAGCCATTTAGTCTGTTCTCCCCAGCCATTTAGTCTGTTCTCCTCAGCCATTTAGTATGTTCTCCCCAGCCATTTAGTGTGTTCTCCTCAGCCATTTAGTGTGTCCTCCCCAGCCATTTAGTGTGTTCTCCCCAGCCATTTAGTCTGTTCTCCCCAGCCATTTAGTGTGTTCTCCCAAGCCATTTAGTCTGTTCTCATCAGCCATTTAGTGTGTTCTCCCCAGCCATTTAGTGTGTTCTCCTCAGCCATTTAGTGTGTTCTCCCGAGCCATTTAGTCTGTTCTCCCCAGCCATTTAGTGTGTTCTCCCCAGCCATTTAGTCTGTTCTCCCCAGCCATTTAGTCTGTTGTCCTCAGCCATTTAGTGTGTTCTCCTCAGCCATTTAGTGTGTTCTCCCCAGCCATTTAGTGTGTTCTCCCCAGCCATTTAGTCTGTTCTCCCCAGCCATTTAGTGTGTTCTCCCCAGCCATTTAGTCTGTTCTCATCAGCCATTTAGTCTGTTCTCCCCAGGCATTTAGTGTGTTCTCCTCAGCCATTTAGTGTGTTCTCCCCAGCCATTTAGTGTGTTCTCCCCAGCCATTTAGTCTGTTCTCCCCAGCCATTTAGTGTGTTCTCCCCAGCCATTTAGTCTGTTCTCCCCAGCCATTTAGTCTGTTCTCCCCAGCCATTTAGTGTGTTCTCCTCAGCCATTTAGTCTGTTCTCCCCAGCTGTTTAGTCTGTTCTCCTCAGCCATTTAGTGTGTTCTCCTCAGCCATTTAGTCTGTTCTCCCCAGCTGTTTAGTCTGTTCTCCCCAGCCATTTAGTGTGTTCTCCTCAGCCATTTAGTCTGTTATCCCCAGCTGTTTAGTCTGTTCTCCCCAGCCATTTAGTGTGTTCTCCCAAGCCATTTAGTCTGTTCTCATCAGCCATTTAGTGTGTTCTCCCCAGCCATTTAGTGTGTTCTCCTCAGCCATTTAGTGTGTTCTCCCCAGCCATTTAGTCTGTTCTCCCCAGCCATTTAGTGTGTTCTCCCCAGCCATTTAGTCTGTTCTCCCCAGCCATTTAGTGTGTTGTCCTCAGCCATTTAGTGTGTTCTCCTCAGCCATTTAGTCTGTTCTCCCCAGCCATTTAGTGTGTTCTCCTCAGCCATTTAGTCTGTTCTCCCCAGCCATTTAGTCTGTTCTCCTCAGCCATTTAGTCTGTTCTCCTCAGCCATTTAGTCTGTTCTCCCCAGCCATTTAGTCTGTTCTCCTCAGCCATTTAGTATGTTCTCCCAAGCCATTTAGTCTGTTCTCCCCAGCCATTTAGTCTGTTCTCCTCAGCCGTTTAGTATGTTCTCCTCAGCCATTTAGTGTGTTCTCCCCAGCCATTTAGTGTGTTCTCCCCAGCCATTTAGTCTGTTCTCCCCAGCCATTTAGTGTGTTCTCCCCAGCCATTTAGTCTGTTCTCATCAGCCATTTAGTCTGTTCTCCCCAGGCATTTAGTGTGTTCTCCTCAGCCATTTAGTGTGTTCTCCCCAGCCATTTAGTGTGTTCTCCCCAGCCATTTAGTCTGTTCTCCCCAGCCATTTAGTGTGTTCTCCCCAGCCATTTAGTCTGTTCTCCCCAGCCATTTAGTCTGTTCTCCCCAGCCATTTAGTGTGTTCTCCTCAGCCATTTAGTCTGTTCTCCCCAGCTGTTTAGTCTGTTCTCCTCAGCCATTTAGTGTGTTCTCCTCAGCCATTTAGTCTGTTCTCCCCAGCTGTTTAGTCTGTTCTCCCCAGCCATTTAGTGTGTTCTCCTCAGCCATTTAGTCTGTTATCCCCAGCTGTTTAGTCTGTTCTCCCCAGCCATTTGTTCCCACTGATTGGATAGAGGTTCTAATGGTGGATATACACTGAACAAAAAATATAAAACCCAACATGCAAAGTTTCAAAGATTTTACTGAGTTACAGTTCAAATAAGGAAATCAGTCAATTGAAATCAATAAATTATGCCCTAATCTATGGATTTCACATGACTGGGCATGGATCATAAAACCAGTCAGTATCTGGTGAGACCACCATTTGCCTCATTTTCCACACATCTCCTTTGCATAGAGTTGATCAGGCTGTTGATTGTAGCCTGATGAATGTTGTCCCACTCCTATTCAATGGCTTTGCGAATTTGCTGGATATTGTCAGGAACTGGAACACGATGCCGAATACATCGATCCAGAGCATCCCAAACTTGAAGAACTGGGACATTTTCAGCTTCCAGGAATTGTGTACAGATCCTTGCGACATGGGGCTGTGTATTATCATGCTGAAACATGAGTTGATGGCGGAAAATGACAATTGGCCTCAGGATATCATCACAGTACCTCTGTGCATTCAAATTACCATCGATAAAATGTAATTGTATTCGTTGTCCGTAGCTTATGCCTGGCCATACCATAACCCCACCCCACAATGCCACACACACTGTCTGCTATCTGCCCGGTACAGTGGAAACCGGGATTCATCCATGAAGAGCACACTTCTCCAGTGTACCAGTGGCCATCGAAGGTGAGCATTTGCCCACTGAAGTTGGTCACGACGCCAAACTGCAGTCAGGTCAAGACCTGAGAGCTGAGCAATTTTTAGCGGAGCGGGAGAAAGGACATTGAGCGCCAGAGCTGTGCGCGAAGACTGCCCTGTGACTGCAACCTGGAGTTGGTATGTATGGGGCTGAAACCAGGGGTTGGTGTGTATGGGGCTGAAACCAGGGTTGGTGTGTATGGGGCTGAAACCAGGGTTGGTGTGTATGGGGCTGAAACCAGGGTTGGTGTGTATGGGGCTGAAACCAGGGTTGGTGTGTATGGGGCTGAAACCAGGGTTGGGGTGTATGGGGCTGAAACCAGGGGTTGGTGTGTATGGGGCTGAAACCAGGGGTTGGTGTGTATGGGGCTGAAACCAGGGTTGGGGTGTATGGGGCTGAAACCAGGGTTGGTGTGTATGGGGCTGAAACCAGGGTTGGTGTGTATGGGGCTGAAACCAGGGGTTGGTGTGTATGGGGCTGAAACCAGGGTTGGTGTGTATGGGGCTGAAACCAGGGGTTGGTGTGTATGGGGCTGAAACCAGGGGTTGGTGTGTATGGGGCTGAAACCAGGGTTAGTGTGTATAGGGCTGAAACCAGGGTTGGTGTGTATGAGGCTGAAACCAGGGTTGGTGTGTATGGGGCTGAAACCAGGGTTAGTGTGTATAGGGCTGAAACCAGGGTTAGTGTGTATAGGGCTGAAACCAGGGTTGGTGTGTATGAGGCTGAAACCAGGGGTTGGTGTGTATGAGGCTGAAACCAGGGTTGGTGTGTATGGGGCTGAAACCAGGGGTTGGTGTGTATGAGGCTGAAACCAGGGTTGGTGTGTATGGGGCTGAAACCAGGGTTGGTGTGTATGGGGCTGAAACCAGGGTTAGTGTGTATAGGGCTGAAACCAGGGTTAGTGTGTATAGGGCTGAAACCAGGGTTGGTGTGTATGAGGCTGAAACCAGGGGTTGGTGTGTATGAGGCTGAAACCAGGGTTGGTGTGTATGGGGCTGAAACCAGGGGTTGGTGTGTATGAGGCTGAAACCAGGGTTGGTGTGTATGGGGCTGAAACCAGGGTTGGTGTGTATGGGGCTGAAACCAGGGTTGGTGTGTATGGGGCTGAAACCAGGGTTGGTGTGTATGAGGCTGAAACCAGGGTTGGTGTGTATGGGGCTGAAACCAGGGTTGGTGTGTATGAGGCTGAAACCAGGCTTGGTGTGTATGGGGCTGAAACCAGGGTTGGTGTGTATGGGGCTGAAACCAGGGTTGGTGTGTATGGGGCTGAAACCAGGCTTGGTGTGTATGGGGCTGAAACCAGGGTTGGTGTGTATGGGGCTGAAACCAGGGTTGGTGTGTATGAGGCTGAAACCAGGGTTGGTGTGTATGGGGCTGAAACCAGGGGTTGCTGTGTATGGGGCTGAAACCAGGGTTGGTGTGTATGGGGCTGAAACCAGGGGTTGGTGTGTATGAGGCTGAAACCAGGGTTGGTGTGTATGAGGCTGAAACCAGGGTTGGTGTGTATGAGGCTGAAACCAGGGTTGGTGTGTATGGGGCTGAAACCAGGGTTGGTGTGTATGAGGCTGAAACCAGGCTTGGTGTGTATGGGGCTGAAACCAGGGTTGGTGTGTATGGGGCTGAAACCAGGGTTGGTGTGTATGGGGCTGAAATCAGGGTTGGTGTGTATGGGGCTGAAACCAGGCTTGGTGTGTATGGGGCTGAAACCAGGGTTGGTGTGTATGGGGCTGAAACCAGGGTTGGTGTGTATGGGGCTGAAACCAGGGTTGGTGTGTATGGGGCTGAAACCAGGGGTTGGTGTGTATGGGGCTGAAACCAGGGTTGGTGTGTATGAGGCTGAAACCAGGGTTGGTGTGTATGGGGCTGAAACCAGGGGTTGGTGTGTATGGGGCTGAAACCAGGGTTGGTGTGTATGGGGCTGAAACCAGGGGTTGGTGTGCATGAGGCTGAAACCAGGGTTGGTGTGTATGAGGCTGAAACCAGGGTTGGTGTGTATGAGGCTGAAACCAGGGTTGGTGTGTATAGGGCTGAATGTATGGGAGGTGATGTGTCTTACCTGCCAAGGCCAGGGTTGAAGCCATAGTGGAGCTCCTGACACTGGTCACACCTGCGTCCTCCCACCGAGGGGTCAACACACACACACTGCCCCGTCTGGCCGCCACACACCTGTCCCGACGAGCCCACCGGGTGACAGTCACACTCCACACACACGCTCATCTCAGACCCCAACTCTGACACAGAGAGGAAGTAACCTGGAATCAAATCAAATTGGTACAAAATTAGAGACAACACCTATCTAAGGCCATACATACACAATACATTATACACAGCATGGAACAAGAACAATTTTGCCATAAAAAAAACCTGTAGTCAAGTAATAGAGCAACAATAGACACCATTTGTGACAAACACATCATTGAGGAGAGGCCTAAAAGAAGGAGCATATTGGAATGATATCCAATCTATTCTATTAGGGTTGCAAAAATCCATAAACATTCCAAAATTCTGATTTCCTGAATATTCTCTCCATGAATATTCCAACCAGAAACGTGGAATTCATGGATATTTTGGGATGCTACCAAAATGGAACCCTTGGTTTAATCTGTAATGCCTTTTGGATAAGGACATGCCATTCATCTTGTCTGGTATTGACTGTTTTGACCTATATCTGACCCCCTATTCCAGGGATCATCAGCTACATTCGGCTGCAAGCCGATGTTTTCTTGAGCGGATGTCACGGGGCCATAACATAATTACAAATCATTGTAGACTGCAAATTGACAGCAAGAAGCCCAAACAGATATCATATTCTATTAAAACTGAAACCATTTCAAACCTTGCTTACATTTGTATAACATTTACATTACGTCATTTAGCAGACGCCTTATCCAGAGCGACTTACAATTGGTGCATTCACCTTATGATATCCAGTGGAACAACCACTTTACAATAGTACATCTCTATATTTTTTTTGTTGGGGGGGGGGGTTAGAAGGATTACTTTATCCTATCCCAGGTATGCCTTAAAGAGGTGGGGTTTCAGGTGTCCTCCGGAAGGTGGTGATTGACTCCGCTGTCCTGGCGTCGTGAGGGAGCTTGTTCCACCATTGGGGAGCCAGAGCAGCGAACAGTTTGACTTTGTATAAGATCACATATCTCTCTATAATGTGGGGAATATTTTGGAACTGATGTCTAAAATTAAAATCACTTGATTTGCTGGTGTTTTTACAGTCTTTATGTCCCAGCTCCAAGTGACTTTCATTTTGGACATCTGTTCCAAAGATTCCCACACAAAATAGAGAGATATATGTGATCGTATTCAAAAAAACTTGGGGGGCAAATAAAAAACACTGCGGGCCAAATTCAGCCCGTGGGCCGACAGTTGGGAACCCTGCCATACACCTAACCACAGGGCGTAAAGGCATGACAAGGCTGAGCGTGTGTGTGTGTGTGCGTGTGTGTTTGGCCCCTGAATGTGCTGTGGTGAGTATTACAGTAAACATGATGGTTCATCTACGTTACCAACACAGTTCAGCAACTGCTAATAATGGCCCCACACACACTCATGAGCGAGCACACACACACACACACACACACACACACACACACACACACACACACACACACACACACACACACACCACACACACCACAGAGGTGAAGAAGTGAAAGAGGTTGCCACGGTCTGTGCTCTCTAAGGTGCAGTTGACTGCATCGGGCAGCGGAGCCCCAATCGCCGATGGGTGAGTTGGCACCGGGCACATGAGGGATGGCCTGTAGCTAAGCAAGCTAAACGCTAATGCGCTAATGCCCACAGTGAATGCCAAGCACTCATCATCATTCCCCAGGACAAAGCACAGACACACACATACACATACACACACACACGCACACATACGCAGGCACATGACAACACCGCCAGGAGCCAAGAAACAGAAAGACACACTACAGGGACCATCCATCCATCAGACAGAGAGAAAAGAACAGACCGAGTGTGTGATTTGAAAGAGAGAGACAGGGACAAAGGGAGTGAAAGAGGAGTGTGTTGAGCATTGTGGTAAACAGTATGGCAGCTTGTCGTCAATGCCAGAGCTAAGATGCTTCAGTGTAATGAGCTGGGAGCTGTGTGCGTCGATACTTTTCAACAGTAAGTAGAAAGTATTACTGTCATATACAGTTCTTCTTACAAGTTAAAAGTGTGAGTAAGAGAGATAACACAACACTCTGTTGTTAAGCACTTCTACAATTGCAAACCAGTTGGGTAGATTTATGAACAAACATCAGCACACACAACACACACACACACACACACACACACACTCACCTGGCCTACATCTACCGCAGTCCCTTCCGTGGCGTGTGGACACACACACACACTGCCCGGTTCCGCGTCACACACCGTCCCCTCCACTGTTCCCGTGGGTCACACACACACGGAACACACCCCTGGGATGACCCCTGGGGGTCAAAGGTCATGTTGTAGTAGGGCTCAGGTGTGTGGTCATCGTAGAGGTCAGAGGTCGTGTTGTAGTAGTGTAGGGAGCAGCGTGTACACTGGGCACCCTCCACCCCCTCCCTACAGGGACACTGGGCGTTGACGGGGTCACACACACACCCCTCCAGGGTGCCGCGGACGTCACACGCACACGCCAGACACCCCAAGGAGTTCCTCCTCTCCAGGCTGTGTAACCACGGCGACACGAGTCACAGCGAGGTCCTTCAGTGTTTTCCTAAGTGATATATAAAAAAAGACTAGTAGATTAGATAATATCAGTAATAGATGTCAGTAAACATATTCTCACACACTCACCTTACACACCACTGTCCAGTCTCTGGGTCACACCAGTCCCAGGTACGGTCCCTCAGGCGAGCAGAGACACGGATGCAGGAGCCCGTGTGATGGAGCATAGAGGCCCCTGGCACAGGATCACAGCGCTGGCCCCCCACCCCCTCCCTGCACTCACACTGCCCCCTCTGGCTCACAGAAGGCTGAGGGACCCCACCGGGTCACAGTCACACCCCACACAGCATCAAGGTGAGAGGAATTTAACAGCTTGTAGCCATAGTCACACCTGTCACAGGTAAGACCTGAGAGAGAGCGAGAAGATAGAAATGAGAGAAGCGAGGGAGAGAGAGAAGAAGGGTACAGGATAGACAGACAGATGCAATGTTACACATTCCAAACTCAAAGCTCTGAAAGCTGCAATCTGCAATACAACAACGAAGTGACTCTGTGACGAATTCAGCCTTCTCCCTGAATCATTTAATGTAGAGGATGTCCATATTAACAGCCAAAGACTGGACCTTTCCCTCCTTAAAATACAGCCTGGTTAATGTCCTGTACGACTGACTGGTGCTTGACCATAACCACCTTTCTTACAGCTAGACTCATCTATCTCCATCACCATCACTCTGACTAACAGAACTAGTTTATGTCTTAACACAGGTCCCTTTTTAAATGTAATATGTGCTAATCAACAAATAAGTAATTGTGTGAAAATTACAAGACTGTGTGTTTGCACCCGTGTGTGTGTGTGTGGTGTGTGTAAATCAGAAAAACGGCATCATTAGGCCAGGTGTCGTCTTTGTATGATGGATCACCCTCCTCAGGCAGAACACTTAATTTCACTGAGAGAGAAAATAAATAAATAAACACTATGATACAGAGAGAGAGAGAAGAGAAGAGGAGAGAAGAGGGAGATACAGGAAGTAGGACAAGAGAGACAGAGAGAGAGAGACAGGAGATAGAGAGAGAGAGAGGAGACA
>NC_042989.1:28641796-28649296 GCF_901001165.1 Salmo trutta
CCCAGCCATTTAGTGTTTCTCCCCAGCCATTTAGTCTGTTTCCCCCCCATTTAGTTTCTCTCCCAGCCATTTAGTCTGTTCTCCTAGCCATTTAGTTCTGTTTCTCCCCAGCCATTTAGTCTGTTCTCCCCCAGCCATTTAGTCTGTTCTCCTCCCCATTTATTCTGTTCTCCCACCAGCATTTAGTCTGTTCTCCCCAGCCATTTAGCTGTTCTCCCCAGCCATTTTAGTCTGTTCTCCTCAGCCATTTAGTCTGTTCTCCCCAGCCATTTAGTCTGTTCTCCTCAGCCATTTATCTGTTCTCCCCAGCCATTTAGTCTGTTCTCCTCATCCATTTAGTCTGTTTCTTCATCAGCCATTAGGTGTGTTCCTCCCCAGCCATTTAGTCTGTTTCTCCCTCAGCCATTTAGTCTGTTCTCCCCAGCCATTTAGTTGTGTTCTCCCCAGCCATTTAGTCTGTTCTCCCCAGCCATTTAGTCTGTTCTCCTCAGCCATTTAGTCTGTTCTCCCCAGCCATTTAGTCTGTTCTCCTCAGCCATTTAGTCTGTTCTCCTCAGCCATTTAGTCTGTTCTCCCCAGCCATTTAGTCTGTTCTCCTCAGCCATTTAGTTGTTCTCTCCCCAGCCATTTATCTGTTCCCCTAGCCATTTAGTCTGTTCTCCCCCATTTAGTCTGTTCTCCCCAGCCATTTAGTGTGTTCTCATCAGCCATTTAGTAGTTTTATCCCTAGCCATTAGTCTGTTCTCCCCCAGCCATTTAGTCTGTTCTCCCCAGCCCTTTAGTCTGTTCTCCCCAGCCATTTAGTCTTGTTCTCCTCCCAGCCATTTAGTCTGTTCCCCCAGCCATTTAGTCTGTTCTCCCAGCCATTTAGTCTTTTCTCCCCAGCCATTAGTCTGTTCTCCTCAGCCATTTAGTCTGTTCTCCTCAGCCATTTAGTCTGTTCTCCCCAGCCATTTAGTCTGTTCTCCCTCAGCCATTTAGTATGTTCTCCTCTCAGCCATTTAGTGTGTTCTCCTCAGCCATTTAGTGTGTCCTCCCCAGCCATTTAGTGTGTTCTCCCCAGCCATTTAGTCTGTTCTCCCCCGCCATTTAGTGTGTTCTCCTCCAAGCCATTTAGTCTGTTCTCATCAGCCATTTAGTGTGTTCTCCCCAGCCATTTAGTGTGTTCTCCTCAGCCATTTAGTGTGTTCTCCCGAGCCATTTAGTCTGTTCTCCCCAGCCATTTAGTGTGTTCTCCCCAGCCATTTAGTCTGTTCTCCCCAGCCATTTAGTCTGTTGTCCTCAGCCATTTAGTGTGTTCTCCTCAGCCATTTAGTGTGTTCTCCCCAGCCATTTAGTGTGTTCTCCCCAGCCATTTAGTCTGTTCTCCCCCAGCCATTTAGTGTGTTCTCCCCAGCCATTTAGGTCTGTTCTCATCATCAGCCATTTGTCTGTTCTCCCCAGTTTAGTGTGTTCTCCTCAGCCTTTAGTGTGTTCTCCCCAGCCATTTAGTGTTCTCCCCAGCCATTTAGTGTCTTCTCCCCAGCCATTTAGTGTGTTCTCCCCAGCCATTTAGTCTGTTTCTCCCCCCTTTAGTCTGTTCTCCCCCAGCCATTTAGTGTGTTCTCCTCAGCCATTTAGTCTGTTCTCCCCAGCTGTTTAGTCTGTTCTCCTCAGCCATTTAGTGTTTCCCTCAGCCATTTAGTCTGTTTCTCCCCAGCTGTTTAGTCTGTTCTCCCCAGCCATTTAGTGTGTTCTCCTCAGCCATTTAGTCTGTTATCCCCAGCTGTTTGTCTGTTCTCCCCAGCCATTTAGTGTGTTCTCCCAAGCCATTTAGTCTGTTCTCATCAGCCATTTAGTGTGTTCCCCCAGCCATTTAGTGTGTTCTCCTCAGCCATTAGTGTGTTTCTCCCCAGCCATTTAGTCTGTTCTCCCCCAGCCATTTAGTGTGTTCTCCCCAGCCATTTAGTCTGTTTCTCCCCATCCATTTAGTGTGTTTCCTCAGCCATTTAGTGTGTTCTCCTCAGCCATTTAGTCCTGTTCTCCCCAGCCATTTAGAGTGTGTTCTCCTCAGCCATTTAGTCTGTTCTCCCCAGCCATTTAGTCTGTTCCCTCAGCCATTTAGTCTGTTCTCCTCAGCCATTTAGTCTGTTCTCCCCAGCCATTTAGTCTGTTGTCCTCAGCCATTTAGTAGTTTCTCCCAGCCCATTTAGTCTGTTCTCCCCAGCCATTTAGTCTGTTCTCCCAGCCGTTTAGTATGTTCTCCTCCCATTTAGTGTGTTCTCCCCGCCATTTAGTGTGTTCTCCCCCAAGCCATTTAGTCTGTTCTCCCCAGCCATTTAGTGTGTTCTCCCCAGCCATTTAGTCTGTTCTCATCAGCCATTTAGTCGTTCTCCCCAGCATTTAGTGTTCTCCTCAGCCATTTAGTGTGTTCTCCCCCCAGCCTTTAGTGTGTTCTCCCCAGCCATTTAGTCTGTTCTCCCCCAGCCATTTAGTGTGTTCTCCCCACCATTTAGTCTGTTCTCCCCCAGCCATTTAGTCTGTTCTCCCCAGCCATTTAGTTGTTCTCCCAGCCATTTAGTCTGTTCTCCCCCTGTTTAGTCTGTTCTCCCTCAGCCATTTAGTGTGTTCTCCTCAGCCATTTAGTCTGTTCTCCCCAGCTGTTTTAGTCTGTTCTCCCCAGCCATTTAGTGTGTTCTCCTCAGCCATTTAGTCTGTTATCCCCAGCTGTTTAGTCTGTTCTCCCCAGCCATTTGTTCCCACTGATTGGATAGAGGTTCTAATGGTGGATATACACCTGAACAAAATATAAAACCCACATGCAAAGTTTCAAAGATTTTACTGAGTTACAGTTCAAATAGGAAATCAGTCAATTGAAAATCAATAAATTATGCCCTAATCTATGGATTTCACATGACTGGGCATGGATCATAAACCAGTCAGTATCTGGTGAGACCACCATTTGCCTCATTTTCCACACATCTCCTTTGCATAGAGTTGATCAGGCTGTTGATTGTAGCCTGATGAATGTTGTCCCACTCCTATTCAATGGCTTTGCGAATTTGCTGGATATTGTCGGAACTGAACACGATGCCGAATACATCGATCCAGAGCATCCCAAACTTGAAGAACTGGGACATTTTCAGCTTCCAGGAATTGTGTACAGATCCTTGCGACATGGGGCTGTGTATTATCATGCTGAAACATGAGTTGATGGCGGAAAATGACAATTGGGCCTCAGGATATCATCACAGTACCTCTGTGCATTCAAATTACCATCGATAAAATGTAATTGTATTCGTTTCCGTAGCTTATGCCTGGCCATACCATAACCCCACCCCACAATGCCACACACACTGTCTGCTATCCTGCCCGTACAGTGGAAACCGGGATTCATCCATGAAGAGCACACTTCTCCAGTGTACCAGTGGCCATCGAAGGTGAGCATTTGCCCACTGAAGTTGGTCACGACGCCAAACTGCAGTCAGGTCAAGACCTGAGAGCTGAGCAATTTTTAGCGGAGCGGGAGAAAGGACATTGAGCGCCAGAGCTGTGCGCGAAGACTGCCCTGTGACTGCAACCTGGAGTTGGTATGTATGGGGCTGAAACCAGGGGTTGGTGTGTATGGGGCTGAAACCAGGGTTGGTGTGTATGGGGCTGAAACCAGGGTTGGTGTGTATGGGGCTGAAACCAGGTGTGTTGGGGGCTGAAACCAGGGTTGGTGTGTATGGGGCTGAACCAGGTTGGGGTGTATGGGGCTGAAACCAGGGTTGGTGTGTATGGGGCTGAAACCAGGGGTTGGTGTGTATGGGGCTGAAACCAGGTTGGGGTGTATGGGCTGAAACCAGGGTTGGTGTGTATGGGGCTGAAACCAGGGTTGGTTTGTATGGGGCTGAAACCAGGGGTTGGTGTATGGGGCTGAACCAGGTTGTGTGTATGGGCTGAAACCAGGTTGGTGTGTATGGGGCTGAAACCAGGGGTTGGTGTGTATGGGGCTGAAACCAGGTTAGTGTGTATAGGGCTGAAACCAGGTTGGTGTGTATGAGGCTGAAACCAGGTTGGTGTGTATGGGGCTGAAACCAGGTTAGTGTGTATAGGGCTGAAACCAGGGTTAGTGTGTATAGGGCTGAAACCAGGGTTGGTGTGTATGAGGCTGAAACCAGGGGTTGTGTGTATGAGCTGAAACCAGGGTTGGTGTGTATGGGGCTGAAACCAGGGGTTGGGTGTATGAGGCTGAAACCAGGTGGTGTGTATGGGGCTGAACCAGGGTTGGTGTGTATGGGGCTGAAACCAGGGTTAGTGTGTATAGGGCTGAAACCAGGGTTAGTGTGTATAGGGCTGAAACCAGGGTTGGTGTGTATGAGGCTGAAACCAGGGGTTGGTGTGTATGAGGCTGAAACCAGGGTTGGTGTGTATGGGGCTGAAACCAGGGTTGGTGTGTATGAGGCTGAAACCAGGGTTGTGTGTATGGGGCTGAAACCAGGGTTGTGTGTATGGGGCTGAAACCAGGGTTGGTGTGTATGGGGCTGAAACCAGGGTTGGTGTGTATGAGGCTGAAACCAGGGTGTGTGTATGGGCTGAAACCAGGGTTGGTGTGTATGAGGCTGAAACCCGGCTTGGTGGTGTATGGGGCTGAAACCAGGTTGGTGTGTATGGGGCTGAAACCAGGGTTGGTGTGTGGGCTGAAACCAGCTTGGTGTGTATGGGGCTGAAACCAGGGTTGGTGTGTATGGGGCTGAAACCAGGGTTGGTGTGTTATAGGCTGAAACCAGGGTTGGTGTGTATGGGGCTGAACCAGGGTTGCTGTGTATGGGGCTGAAACAGGGTTGGTGTGTATGGGCTGAAACCAGGGGTTGTGTGTATGAGGCTGAAACCAGGGTTGGTGTGTATGAGGCTGAAACCAGGTTGGTGTGTATGAGGCTGAAACCAGGGTTGGTGTATGGGCTGAAACCAGGTTGGTGTGATGAGGCTGAACCAGGCTTGGTGTGTATGGGGCTGAAACCAGGGTTGGTGTGTATGGGGCTGAAACCAGGGTTGGTGTGTATGGGGCTGAAATCAGGGTTGGTGTGTATGGGCTGAAACCAGGCTTGGTGTGTATGGGGCTGAAACCAGGGTTGGTGTGTATGGGGCTGAAACCAGGGTTGGTGTGTATGGGGCTGAAACCAGGGTTGGTGTGTATGGGCTGAACCAGGGGTTTGGTGTGTATGGGGCTGAAACCAGGGTTGGTGTGTATGAGCTGAAACCAGGGTTGGTGTGTATGGGGCTGAAACCAGGGGTTGGTGTGTATGGGGCTGAAACCAGGTTGGTGTGTATGGGGCTGAAACCAGGGGTTGGTGTGCATGAGGCTGAAACCAGGGTTGGTGTGTATGAGGCTGAAACCATGGTTGGTGTGTATAGAGGAGGGTTGGGTGTATAGGGATGAATGTTGGGAGGTGATGTGTCTTACCTGCCAAGGCCAGGGTTGAAGCCATAGTGGAGCTCCTGACACTGGTCCACACCTGCGTCCATCCCACCGAGGGGTCAACACACACACACTGCCCCGTCTGGCCGCCACACACCTGTCCCGACGAGCCCACCGGGTGACAGTCACACTCCACACACACGCTCATCTCAGACCCCAACTCTGACACAGAGAGGAAGTAACCTGGAATCAAATCAAATTGGTACAAAATTAGAGACAGACAACCTATCTAAGGCCATACATACACAATACATTATACACAGCATGGAACAAGAACAATTTTGCCATAAAAAAAACCTGTAGTCAAGTAATAGAGCAACAATAGACACCATTTGTGACAAACACATCATTGAGGAGAGGCCTAAAAGAAGGAGCATATTGGAATGATATCCAATCTAATTCTATTAGGGTTGCAAAATCCATAAACATTTCCAAAATTCTGATTTCCTGAATATTCTCTCCATGAATATTCCAACCAGAAACGTGGAATTCATGGATATTTTGGGATGCTACCAAAATGGAACCCTTGGTTTAATCTGTAATGCCTTTTGGATAAGGACATGCCATTCATCTTGTCTGGTATTGACTGTTTTGACCTATATCTGACCCCCTATTCCAGGGATCATCAGCTACATTCAGCTGCAAGCCGATTGTTTTCTTGAGCGGATGGTCACGGGGCCATAACATAATTACAAATCATTTGTAGACTGCAAATTGACAGCAAGAAGCCCAAACAGATATCATATTCTATTAAAACTGAACCATTTCAAACCTTGCTTACATTTGTATAACATTTACATTTACGTCATTTAGCAGACGCTCTTATCCAGAGCGACTTACAAATTGGTGCATTCACCTTATGATATCCAGTGGAACAACCACTTTACAATAGTACATCTCTATATTTTTTTTGTTGGGGGGGGGGGTTAGAAGGATTACTTTATCCTATCCCAGGTATTCCTTAAAGAGGTGGGGTTTCAGGTGTCTCCGGAAGGTGGTGATTGACTCCGCTGTCCTGGCGTCGTGAGGGAGCTTGTTCCACCATTGGGGAGCCAGAGCAGCGAACAGTTTTGACTTTGTATAAGATCACATATCTCTCTATAATGTGTGGGAATATTTTGGAACTGATGTCTAAAATTAAAATCACTTGATTTGCTGGTGTTTTTACAGTCTTTTATGTCCCAGCTCCAAGTGACTTTCATTTTGGACATCTGTTCCAAAGAATTCCCACACAAAATAGAGAGATATATGTGATCGTATTCAAAAAACTTGGGGGGCAAATAAAAAACACTGCGGGCCAAATTCAGCCCGTGGGCCGACAGTTGGGAACCCTGCCATACACCTACCACAGGGCGTAAAGGCATGACAAGGTCTGAGCGTGTGTGTGTGTGTGCGTGTGTGTTTGGCCCCTGAATGTGCTGTGGTGAGTATTACAGTAAACATGATGGTTCATCTACGTTACCAACACAGTTCAGCAACTGCTAATAATGGCCCCACACACACTCATGAGCGAGCACACACACACACACACACACACACACACACACACACACACACACACACACACACACGACACACCACCACACACACCACAGAGGTGAAGAAGTGAAAGAGGTTGCCACGGTCTGTGCTCTCTAAGGTGCAGTTGACTGCATCGGGCAGCGGAGCCCCAATCGCCGATGGGTGAGTTGGCACCGGGCACATGAGGGATGGCCTGTAGCTAAGCAAGCTAAACGCTAATGCGCTAATGCCCACAGTGAATGCCAAGCACTCATCATCATTCCCCAGGACAAAGCACAGACACACACACATACACATACACACACACACGCACACATACGCAGGCACATGACAACACCGCCAGGAGCCAAGAAACAGAAAGACACACTACAGGGACCATCCATCCATCAGACAGAGAGAAAAGAACAGACCGAGTGTGTGATTTGAAAGAGAGAGACAGGGACAAAGGGAGTGAAAGAGGAGTGTGTTGAGCATTGTGGTAAACAGTATGGCAGCTTGTCGTCAATGCCAGAGCTAAGATGCTTCAGTGTAATGAGCTG
>NC_042989.1:28654296-28804656 GCF_901001165.1 Salmo trutta
ATTAAATCCTAGGTAAGTGGGAGTGGGTGTTAGTGTGTGTGTTTTGGTGTGTATATGCGTGAGCCCACACACGCGTGTATCTCTACAGTTTGCATGTATTGGGGCATGTCCCCCCCCACATCCCATCATGCTCCTCAGCCAACAGTATATCATCATTTCAAATACTATTATGTACACAATGCACTTATGAAGCCACTGCGCCCCTCAAACACCCAGCCGGTAATACATTGCCGTAATCAAATCTAATTTCAGAAAAATACCTATGGGAGCAAAATAAATGATAAAGAGTGGGGAGTGAAAAGGAGGCGGGGCCCGGGACAGTTTGTTCTAATCCACTTGTCATTGAATTAGAGAATTAAAATGAGGTGGACGCTGATATCCTGGCTTAGCAATAAACATGGTATGTTGAGTAGGATTGGTTTTGCATTTCATACGAGATTCTTGAAAGACACTCAGGGGAGAAACGGAGCAGATTCATCACAAAGGAGCGAGGAAGGAACGTCCACAAGAAGGAGGAAAACCTTGGCTGGCGCTAGTGGTGATGTCATGAAAAGAAGGGCTGTGTGTAGTGTGTGTTTTGGGAGAAGAAAGAAACAGATAGATTGGCCAAGAATGTGCTGAGTGCTCAACAACCTAATCATACCACTTACATACAGGTTAGTCTATGTGTTAGTCACTTTACCATATTATAAATACAAACAATTCATGTTTATGTTTAGTGTTTCTTGCAAATGAGTACATTATGATATAACTAAATATCTTCTAGAATGAAAAAAATGAACAAATGTTGTTTTTTCTCTCATCTTCACTCTTTAATCAACTAAATCTACTCTCTCATTATCCTTTGGGAAAGAGAGATAGAAGGGGGAACAAAAGATAAGGAGAGGAAGGTAGTGAGAGCAGAAAGATAGAGAAGAGGATGAAGCGAGAGAGAGATAGAGAGGGAGAGAGAGAAGAGAGAGAGAGAAAAAAAGAGAGAAAAGAGAGAGAGAGAAATAGAGAGTGATGCATGTAGAAATAACAGCAAGGTAGAGAGAGAGAGAGAGAGAGAGAGAGGCCTCCCATGTGCTCCTATGACCAGAGCCATCACCCAGAAGTGCTAACTTGCTACCTACCGATTACGTGTGTCTTGCACTGGCACTGTCCTGACTGCTGGTGACAGGTGCCGTCGTCTCCCCGGGTGCCAGCAGCGCTGCAGCCGCACGGCAGACAGCCCTCGGGGCCCCACGGCTGCAGAGAGTAGAATCCAACCTGACACGCATCACACCGCCTGCCAGACACACGCCTCTTACACTTACACTGGCCCCCCACCTAGAGAGGGAGAGGGGGAGGTAGGGGGAGGGGGAAGAGAGAAAAAGAGAGAGAGGGAATGAGAGGAGTGCGGGAGAGAGAGATAGAGAGAGAGAGAGAGAGAGGAGGGAGAGATGAGTAGGGGCGGAGAGAAGGGAAGAGAGGAGCGAGGAGCGAGGAGAGGAAGAGATGGAGAGACATGTTACCAATTAGTCCACTTGTGCAGCAGTGCATTGTGGGAGCGTGTCACGGATGGGCAGCTCGGACTCACCGAGGCTTCTCAATTATTTTGAATGAGGGAGGAGGAGAGAAGGATGAGGAGGGTAGGGTAAAGAGGTCATACAAGTGAGGGAAAAAAGTATTTGATCCCCTGCTGATTTTGTACGTTTGCCCACTGACAAAGAAATGATCAGTCTATAATTTTAATGGTAGGTTTATTTGAACAGTGACAGTGACAGAGAGACAGAATTACAAAGAAATCATGAAAAACGCATGTCAAAAATGTTATAAATTGATTTGCATTTTAATGAGGGAAATAAGTATTTGACCCCCTCTCAATCTGAAAGATTTCTGGCTCCCAGGTGTCTTTTATACAGGTAACGGGCTGAGATTAGGAGCACACTCTTAAAGAGAGTGCTCCTAACCACAGCTTGTTACCTGTAAAAAAGACACCTGTCCACAGAAGCAATCAATCAATCAGATTCCAAACTCTCCACTATGGCCAAGACCAAAGAGCTCTCCAAAGAGCTCTCCAAGGATGTCAGGGACAAGATTGTAGACCTACACAAGGCTGGAATGGGCTACAAGACCATCGCCAAGCAGCTTGGTGAGAAGGTGACAACAGTTGGTGTGATTATTCGCAAATGGAAGAAACACAAAAGAACTGTCAATCTCCCTCGGCCTGGGGCTCCATGCAAGATCTCACCTCGTGGAGTTGCAATGATCATGAGAACGGTGAGGAATCAGCCCAGAACTACACGGGAGGATGTTGTTCATGATCTCAAGGCAGCTGGGACCATAGTCACCAAGAAAACAATTGGTAACACACTACGCCGTGAAGGACTGAAATCCTGCAGCGCCCGCAAGGTCCCCCTGCTCAAGAAAGCACATATACATGCCCGTCTGAAGTTTGCCAATGAACATCTGAATGATTCATAGGACAACTGGGTGAAAGTGTTGTGGTCAGATGAGACCAAAATGGAGCTCTTTGGCATCAACTCAACTCGCCGTGTTTGGAGGAGGAGGAATGCTGCCTATGACCCCAAGAACACCATCCCCACCGTCAAACATGGAGGTGGAAACATTATGCTTTGGGGGTGTTTTTCTGCTAAGGGGACAGGACAACTTCACCGCATCAAAGGGACGATGGACAGGGCCATGTACCGTCAAATCTTGGTTGAGAACCTCCTTCCCTCAGCCAGGGCATTGAAAATGGGTCGTGGATGGGTATTCCAGCATGGCAATGACCCAAAACACACGGCCAAGGCAACAAAGGAGTGGCTCAAGAAGAAGCACATTAAGGTCCTGGAGTGGCCTAGCCAGTCTCCAGACCTTAATCGCATAGAACATCTGTGGAGGGAGCTGAAGGTTCGAGTTGCCAAACGTCAGCCTCAACCTTAATTACTTGAAGAAGATCTGCAAAGAGGAGTGGGACAAAATCCCTCCTGAGATGTGTGCAAACCTGGTGGCCAACTACAAGAAACGTCTGACCTCTGTGATTGCCAACAAGGGTCTTGCCACCAAGTACTAAGTCATATTTTGCAGAGGGGTCAAATACTTATTTCCCTCATTAAAATGCAAATAATTTTATAACATTTTTGACATGCGTTTTTCTGGATTTTTTTGTTATTCTGTCTCTCACTGTTCAAATAAACCTACCATTAAAATTATAGACTGATCATTTCTTTGTCAGTGGGCAAACGTACAAAATCAGCAGGGGATCAAATACTTTTTTCCCTCACTGTAGCACCTGAGAGACTGAGGGGCAGTGTGTGTGTGTGTGTGTGTGTGTGTGTGTGTGTGTGTGTGTGTGTGTGTGTGTGTGTGTGTGTGTGTGTGTGTGTGTGTGTGTGTGTGTGTGTGTGTGTGTGTGTGCTGAGAAGTGCTTGCATTGTTTGTTTGTTTGTGTGTTTGGTTAAGTGTTTGGTTAGTTGGCTGCGTATTTCACCAAACGAACATGACATACAAACCAAACCAATCGAGCTCAGCATTGGACCGTAGACAACGGCTATGTCCCAAATTATCTCTCCATCCTCCCAAAGTGTGCACTTGTTCACTTCCCTACACTGATTTGAAAGTAAAATGACTAGTATCAGAAATATGGTGGAAACTCCCAGGAGCCCCTGACACCACCAAAGCAGTGAAAGAGAGAGGAAATATTAGAGGGAAAGCCATGAATCTATGGAGCTATAGAGGGAGTCATCCTTCACTGGGAGAGTTTACAACAGCTACTATTCTCCTTGGGACTGACCCTCAGATTGATTTGGAATTTGTCATCCACTGTCTCTGTCGACATCACCTGTCTCTCCAGAATGGCCACCGTGATATTCAGCTAAAGAAAGGGAGGGAATGTGGGGTTTCTCTCTAGAGGGCTAGGAGCAGTGATGACACTTTTACATACTCACTCTCAGTCTCCCACATCACACAGCTATATAACCTGATAGATGGCTCTGGGAGAACCAACATATCCGTGGAGGCTCTATGGCAGGGCTGTTCAATTCCGGTCCTGGAGGGCCAAAACACTTCTGGTTTTCCTTCTCTCCTTCCAATCAGGGACTAATTCAGACCTGGGGCACCAGGTGTGTGCAATTAACAACCAGGTAGGACTAGAATTGAATAGCCCTGGTCTATGGTAAACTAAGGTATGATAATACTAGAAGGGGAGAGAGGAGGAAGAGAAAGAAGGAGGGATGAGGAGAAAGAAGAGGGAGGAGGATGAAGAGGAAGAGGAGAAGGAGGAAGAAGACGAGAAGAAAGATAGGGAAGCCTATCTGGTGACACCAGACTGACGTTGATTATGCCTACAGGAGGATACAGGTAGAGTGAAGGGGGATGAATCTGGTGACACTCCAGACTGCCGTTGATTATACCTACAGGAGGATACAGGTAGAGTGAAGGAGGAAGGAGGAAGGAGGAGGATGAATCTGGTGACACACCAGACTGATGTTGATTATGCCTACAGGAGGGTACAGGCAGAGTGAAGGAGGAAGGAGGAAGAATCTGGTGACACTCCAGACTGATGTTGATTATGCCTACAGGAGGATACAGGTAGAGTGAAGGAGGAAGGAGGAAGAATCTGGTGACACTCTAGACTGATGTTGGTTATGCCTACAGGAGGATACAGGTAGAGTGAAGGAGGAAGGAGGAAGAATCTGGTGACACTCCAGACTGATGTTGATTATGCCTACAGGAGGATACAGGTAGAGTGAAGGAGGAAGGAGGAAGAATCTGGTGACACTCCAGACTGATGTTGATTATGCCTACAGGAGGGTACAGGTAGAGTGAAGGAGGAAGGAGGAAGAATCTGGTGACACTCCAGACTGATGTTGATTATGCCTACAGGAGGGTACAGGTAGAGTGAAGGAGGAAGGAGGAAGAATCTGGTGACACACCAGACTGATGTTGGTTATGCCTACAGGAGGATACAGGTAGAGTGAAGGAGGAAGGAGGAAGAATCTGGTGACACACCAGACTGATGTTGGTTATGCCTACAGGAGGGTACAGGTAGAGTGAAGGAGGAAGGAGGAAGAAAAGGAAAAAGAATAGGTCCTTACCGGGTGACACTCCAGACTACCGTTGATGGAGCCAGGTGTGTGACAGTCACATGGTCGACACACAACCTCTGACCTGGGGTCAGCAACCACCTCCCTGTAGAACTGACTAACACAAGACTCACAGCTACGACCTGGAAGGAGAGAGAGGGGCGGGGGGAGAGAATGGGAGATAGAGGGAGGGGGGGAGGGAGGGGGGACAGAGGAGGGAGGGAGAGAGAGTGAGAGAGAAAGGGTGGGGAGGACAGCGAGGGAGGGGGGACAGAGGAGGGAGGGAGAGAGAGTGAGAGAGAGAAAGGGTGGGGAGGACAGCGAGAGAGGGGGAAGAGGGGAGAGAGGGGGAGGATGAAAGGATGAGAGATAAAGGAGGGGGTGGAGGTTAAGGGGTAGAGGTGAGTGATAGGGTGGGCGTAGGTGTGTGAGGTGGTAGAGGCAGGGGTGGAGGTTAAGGGGTAGAGGTGAGTGATAGGGTGGGCGTAGGTGTGTGAGGTGGTAGAGGCAGGGGTGGATGGTAAGGAGTAGAGGTGAGTGATAGGGTGGGCGTAGGTGTGTGAGGTGGTAGAGGCAGGGGTGGATGGTAAGGAGTAGAGGTGAGTGATAGGGTGGGCGTAGGTGTGTGAGGTGGTAGAGGCAGGGGTGGAGGTTAAGGGGTAGAGGTGAGTGATAGGGTGGCGTAGGTGTGTGAGGTGGTAGAGGCAGGGGTGGAAGGAGTAGAGGTGAGTGATAGGGTGGGCGTAGGTGTGTGAGGTGGTAGAGGCAGGGGTGGAGGTTAAGGGGTAGAGGTGAGTGATAGGGTGAGCGTAGGTGTGTGAGGTGGTAGAGGCAGGGGTGGAGGTTAAGGGGTAGAGGTGAGTGATAGGGTGGGCGTAGGTGTGTGAGGTGGTAGAGGCAGGGGTGGAGGTTAAGGGGTAGAGGTGAGTGATAGGGTGGGCGTAGGTGTGTGAGGTGGTAGAGGCAGGGGTGGAAGGAGTAGAGGTGAGTGATAGGGTGGGCGTAGGTGTGTGAGGTGGTAGAGGTCAAAGAGGAGAGAGGGATTGAAGATGTGGAGATGGGGAGATCATTATTAAGTCATTAGAATTTAATCACACACTATATAAAAAAATGTAGAAATTGTTTCATGTTGAGTTTATATTTTTGTTCAGTATAGTTATATACCTGTAGTATTGTGCATACAGTCGTCACACACCCCTCCCCCTCCTCTGTAGTGTTCAGTGGGGTGGGCGTCAGCTGTGATGTCATAGTGACAGGAAAGGGCGTGGCCATGGCAGTCACATGGTCGACAGCTGTAGGCTTGGACCTGGTCACCTGACCTGTAGGGTTTGTCATTGTAGAGTGGGGCACAGCGCTGGCACTGTAACACACACATAAATAATTAACAGACAAACAGAACCAAAACATTTCTCAAATGTATGTTTTATGTACAGTAACTGTAAATATAAAGCGTTTTTTTTCTATTCTATTAAAACAAAACGGACACCTCAGAGGACCTCTGTTAGACAAGTGAAGAAAACAGAGCGTTGACAACAGAGAGCAACACAGGTAGAATAGAGCACAAACAACATATTCCCCTTATGCACCTTTTCTAAAGAGAGAAACAGTACACATTCACCATCGGCTGTCATTCATTGTGTTGCCATTGTGTCGTGAATATATAAAACCCCACTCCTCATTCTCCTGTATTCACATTGAAATGTACAGACACACCATAGGGAAATCAGGTAGGGAAATTAAAAGTGACTTTCAACAACAGCATCGTTAAAATAGGCCACTTTTATGTCAAAACAAGCATGTCGAGGTGTGAGGCGGAGAGGAAAAAAGACAAGGAATGAAAAATGTATTTTTGTGTTGGCGCTGAAGCGCTGATGGTCTTTGATTCTTTTCAGCAGTCAGTACAAATTATGGTGGACAAGAGGAGCATCAAATGGAATGATTAAAAATGTATTTAAAAACACGGGGCTCCCTGGTGACACGCACACACTCACACACAGACAAACCTGTGCTGCTACGCCACTGTCTGACACACTGAGAGATGGAGGAAGGAGAGAGAGAGGGAGGGAGGGATGAGGGGCGAGGAGAGGGAGTGGGTAGAAGGAGGGATAGCTTATAGAGAGGGAGATAGAAAGGGGGAAGAAGAGAGAGATGGAGGGGGGAAGAAGACATATTGAGGCAGATTGGGGCCGAAAGTCCTGCTGAGTGGAGGGCCTCAAGTCCACAGGGAATCACTAACCCAGAGAGAGAGAGAAAGAGAGAGAGACAGAGAGTGAGTGAGGGAGAGAGAGAGGGAGAGAGAGAGAGAGAAAGAAAGAGATGGTAGGAGATGTGGTAACAGCAAAGAGAGAGAGAGAGAGAGCCCCACCCTCTACAACATATATATCAACGAATTGGTGAGGGCACTAGAACAGTCTGCAGCATCCAGCCTCACCCTACTAGAATCTGAAGTCAAATGTCTACTGTTTGCTGATGATCTGGTGTTTCTGTCCCCAACCAAGGAGGGCCTACAGCAGCATCTAGATCTTCTGCACATATTCTGTCAAACCTGGGCCCTGACAGTAAATCTCAGTAAGACAAAAACAACTGTGTTCCTAGAAAGGTCCAGTCACCAGGACCAAAAATACAAATTCCATCTAAACATCGTTGCCCTAAAGCACACAAAAATCTATACATACCTAAACATCAGCACCACAGGTAACTTCCACAAAGCTGTGAGCGATCTGAGAGACAAGGCAAGAAGGGCCTTCTACGCAATCAAAAGATAACATCAAATTCGATATACCAATTAGGATCTGGCTAAAAATACTTGAATCAGTTATAGAACCCATTGCCCTTTATGGTTGTGAGGTCTGGGGTCCGCTCACCAACCAAGAATTCACAAAATGGGACAAACACCAAACTGCATGCAGAATTCTGCAAAAATATCTTCTGTGTATAATGTAAAACACCAAATAATGCATGCAGAGCAGAATTAGGCCGATACCCGCTAATTATCAAAATCCAGGAAAATAACTTTAAATTCTACAACAGCCTAAAAGGAAGCGATTCCCAAACCTTTCTTAACAAAGCCATCACCTACAGAGAGATGGACCTGGAGAAGAGTCCCCTACACAAGCTGGTCCTGGGGCTCTGTTCACAAACACTCCCCACAGAGCCCCAGGACAGCAACACAATTAGACCCAACCAAATCATGAGAAAACAAAAAGATAATTACTTGACACATTGGAAAGAATTAACAAAAAAAACTGAGCAAACTAGAATGCTATTTGGCCCTAAACAGAGAGTACACAGTGGCAGAATACCTGACCACTGTGACTGACCCAAAATGAAGGAAAGCTTTGACTATGTACAGACTCTATGAGCATAGCCTTGCTATTGAGAGGCCGTAGGCAGACCTGGCTCTCAAGAAAAGACCGTCTATGTGCACACTGTCCACAAAATGAGCTGGAAACTGAGATGCACTTCCTAACCTCATGTTGAATTTATGACCATATTAGAGACACATATTTCCCTCAGATTGCAGACTCACAAAGAATTCTAAAACAAATCCAATTTTGATAAACTCCCATATCTACTGTGTGAAATACCAGTGTGCAATCACAGCAGCAAGATGTGTGACCTGTTGCACATCATTACAACACTGTATATATACATAATATGACATTTGAAATGTCTCTATTCCTTTGGAACTTCTGTGAGTGTAATGTTTACTGTTCACTTTTTACTGTTTATTTCACTTTTGTTTATTATCTATTTCACTTGCTTTGGCAAAGTTAACTTATGTTTCCATGCCAATTAAGCCCTTTGAATTGAATTGAATTGAGTGAGTGAGTAAGTGAGTGAGTGAGTGCGAGAAAGAGAGAGCGGAAAGAGAGTGAGAGAGAGAGAGAGAGAGAGTGAGAGAGAGAGTGAGAGAGAAAGAGAGAGAGTGAGAGAGAGAGAGTGAGAAAGAGAGTGAGAAAGAGAGAGAGTGAGAGAGAAAGAGAGAAAGAGAGTGAGAAAGAGAGAGAGAGTGAGAGAGAGAGAGAGAGAGAGAAAGAGAGTGAGAAAGAGAGAGAGAGTGAGAGAGAGAGAGAGAGAGAGAGAAAGAGAGTGAGAAAGAGAGAGAGAGAGAGAGAGTGAGAAAGAGAGAGAGAGCAGAGAGAGAGAGTGAGAAAGAGAGTGAGAAAGAGAGAGAGAGTGAGAGAGAAAGAGAGAGAGAGAGAGAGAGAGAGAGAGAGAGAGAGAGTGAGAGAGAGAGAGAGAGAGAGAGGTGACAGGAGAAAAGAAGAACACACACCAAGTCTCTCCACAATATCTCCTTACCAGGTAACATCCGGGCTAGACAGAGATAGGAAGTACAGTACCTGTCAGCCCATACAGAACAGTACAGTACCTGTCAGCCCATACAGAACAGTACAGTACCTGTCAGCCCATACAGAACAGTACAGTGCCTGTCAGCCCATACAGAGCAGTACAGTGCCTGTCAGCCCATACAGAACAGTACAGTACCTGTCAGCCCATACAGAGTAGTACAGTACCTGTCAGCCCATACAGAGTAGTACAGTACCTGTCAGCCCATACAGAACAGTACAGTACCTGTCAGCCCATACAGAGCAGTACAGTGCCTGTCAGCCCATACAGAACAGTACAGTACAGTACCTGTCAGCCCATACAGAACAGTACAGTGCCTGTCAGCCCATACAGAACAGTACAGTGCCTGTCAGCCCATACAGAGTAGTACAGTGCCTGTCAGCCCATACAGAACAGTACAGTACCTGTCAGCCCATACAGAACAGTACCGTGCCTGTCAGCCCATACAGAACAGTACCGTGCCTGTCAGCCCATACAGAACAGTACAGTACCTGTCAGCCCATACAGAACAGTACAGTACCTGTACACCAACCAACATGGAGACAGTACACTACACTCAGGGAATGAGACGAAGAATCACTGGGAGAGATAAGATTATTAATCTCACACACACACACACACACACACACACACACACACACACACACACACACACACACACACACACACACACACACACACACACACACACACACACACACACTGTGTCAGCAAGCTCCTTAAACACACTAATATATTCATTGGGATCTCTTTTCCTTTAGTTATACAAAGTTACACATAGCATTACAAAAACATACATGTATCTGCATGTCTAAAACATGAATATGATTTTAAAGACATAAATTATTTATCTGTGTGTGGAGGTGTTTGAACAGGGCCCAGGCCGACATTCCCGTTGGGTGATTATTAAGTGGATCTGATGAAGCAGCGGGGGGGGGGGGGTTCTCCTGAGACATCACGCACACACACACACATGCACGCACACAGGCATACACTCTCGCTAACGAACACGGGTCCGTCTGGGGAGGTGTGTATTCACAGGCAGGCATCCTCGCCAGTTAAAACAGGCCTCCATTAGCATGCGTTGCCTGGATCTCCTTGTTCCTCACCGCTTCACAAATCAAAGCTGCTTTTCATTCCTCACTTCCAAGAGAAATCCCTCTCTACGTCTCTTTCTTTCTTCCTCCCTCCTCCTCCCTCGTTCTCATAGTTATGTGTGCAGCACACATTAGCATAGCAAATGAAAGAGAAAGGTTTTTTGTTTTTTGGGGGCATTCATTCTCTCTCTCTATGAATTCTGAAGTGTTGGGCTGCATCGGGTTGGGATAGCAGTACACATTCTTTATGTAGAAATCAACACTGGTGATGCTTCGTGGTATTTCTGGAATTGTTGGTATTTCATGGCCACAGAATCATTCCTGGGCACTCTCTGTTCCTCACCTCTCTGTGACAGGGTCCCGTGTGGCTCAGTTGGTAGAGCATGGTGTTTGCAACGCCAGGGTTCTGGGTTCGATTCCCACAGGGGACCAGTATGTGTTTTTTTTTTAATGAAATGTCTGAAATGTGTGCATTCACTACTGTAAGTCGCTCTGGATAAGAGCGTCTGCTAAATGACCAAAATGTAAATGTAATAGCTGATGTGTGTTGAGATTTCTCACCAAAAATAGTTTCCTTGGTATCAACATGTATGGTAGTGGATGAGGTGAGCTTCCCCCATAAAATCAAACCAAGCTGTATAAAGAAAAGTAATAATCAGAGTGACCTGACATAATGTCTGTGTATCAATTACGAATCAATAAGTTATGACAGAGTAATCACAGGTATTGATTGATAATGCTAAACTGTTGACTGTGAGATTAGAGATGGAGATAATCACATGTATTCATTGAAATCACTAGAGATGGGGGAGGTATAGGACTAACCACTGTGTCTGTGTTAAACTGCTAGAGGAAACTAGCTGAGTGTGGATTTATCTTAACAGAGATGTCAAAAATCCAGAGTGTGTTCGTTCGTGGTTCTACCTAACCCCATTCTGAATGCCATGGCCAATTTCACGCTCCCCCTGGAAAGATTGCGGTATCCGTGTGTGTGTGCGTGAGCCACAGTTAACCTTTGTCGCTGGTGAAAATGTGCTGCTTTAGCATGCTTTGCCAACAGAGACCGTGGCCTCTACTAACTGTCAGTACGGATCAGACACACACCTTAAGCGCTCTTTCCTTTTCTTTCTTCCTCTCTCGCTCTCTCTCTTCTTCCTTCTTTTTTCCTAATTTACCTACAGTCGAGAGACACTCCCTCTTCCTCATGTCTTTCTTTCTCTGCCTCTCCTTCCGCTCTGTTTGTTGCTTGTCTCCGTGTCACAAAGCTGAAACTACCAATGAATTAGAATAAGAAAAGTAGGCGTGTCCACTTGCATTCGTGTGTCTGCATACTTTGTGTGTGTATCGTGTGTGTGTATGTGTGTGTACTTGCATGTCAAGTGTGTGTGTGTGTCTTGGGCCTCTGCTCCGACCTCTCCAGTGATCATCATGCTGACACATGTCTGACCATCTCGGCCATTTTAATGTCACTGTGGAAATTCTGCAGCTGAGCAGAGCAGCCGTCACGGCCCGACCTCGATCTAACTCTACAGGATACATGCAATATTTATGTCTAATATCTCTTCTGCTCAGCCTGCTGCTGCATGTCTCACTGACACACAGCAGAAGCTTCACCACTCAACAGAGGCTCTCAGACCTATACACAGATAAACATACATACTAGGGTTGGAGGATATGGCCTTCAAATCATATCTTCATTTTGTCAAAATTAAGGGCGATTCTCAATATACAGTATATCTAGAACGTTTCTGTCCCGAAGCAAGCACCAGTTAGCCGGGAACTAGCCTCGTGCTTGGTCCATCTCCCGGGTAGCTGCAGGCTCGTCCGTCGCGACGTCCCCTGAAGGCCCACCCACTAGCCTGCTAGCCGCGGCCCGCTAGCTGTCTAGAGCATATCGGAGGTCCATCAGCCAATTTCTTGGGCTACAATACCTATTTTGTCAATTGGCCTGGACCCTTTTAATGCCTACACGGAGCCCTGCCAACGTAACCATCCGAGGGGGCTACAAAAGACTCTTCCGTCGCGACGTCCCCCTAAGGCCCTTCTGCTAGCCTGCTAGCCCCGGCCCGCTAGCTGTCTGAATCGCTGTGTCTCCAGCTCGCCTAGCTACTCACTGGTCCCTATGATCCCTCGGCTACGCATGCCTCTCCCTAATGTCAATATGCCTTGTCCATTGCTGTTTTGGTTAGTGATTATTGTCTTACTACACTGTAGAGCCTCCAGCCCTGCTCAATATGCCTTAGCTAGCCCTTTTGTTCCACCTCCCACACATGCGGTGACCTTACCTGGTTTAAATTGTGTCTCTAAAGATAAAACCTCTCTCATCGTCACTCAATGCCTAGGTTTACCTCCACTGTATCAACATCCTACCATACCCTTGCCTGTACATTATGCCTTGATTCTATTCTTCCGCACCCAGAAACCTGCTCCTTTTACTCTCTGTTCTGAACGCACTAGACGACCAGTTCTTATAGCCTTTAGCCATACTCTTATCCTACTCCCCCTCTGTTCCTCTGGTGATGTAGAGGTTAACCCAGGCCCTGCAGCGCCTAGCTCCACTCCCATTCCCCAGGCGCTCTCATTTGTTGACCTCTGTAACTGTAAAAGCCTTGGTTTCATGCATGTTAACATCAGAAGCTTCCTCCCTAAGTTTGTTTTATTCAATGCTTTAGCACACTCTGCCAACACAGATGTCCTAGCCGTGTCTGAATCCTGGCATAGGAAGGCCACCAAAAATCCTGAAATTTCCATCCCTAACTATAACATTTTCCAACAAGATAGAACTGACAAAGGGGGCGGAGTTGCAATCTACTGCAGAGATAGCCTGCAGAGTTCTGTCATACTATCTAGGTCTGTGGCCAAACAATTCAAGCTTTTACTTCTAAAAATCCACCTTTCCAGAAACAAGTCTCTCACCGTTGCCGCTGGTTATAGACCACCTTCTGCCCCCAGCTGTGTCCTGGACACCATATGTGAATTGATTGCCCCCCATCTATCTTCAGAGCTCGTACTATTAGGTGACCTAAACTGGGACATGCTTAACACCCCGGCCGTCCTACAATCTAAGCTAGATGCCCTCAATCTCACACAAATGATCAATGAACTTACCAGGTACAACCCCAAATCCGTAAACACGGGCACCCTCATAGATATCATCCTGACCAACCTGCCCTCTAAATACACCTATGCTGTCTTCAACCAGGATCGCAGCGATCACTGCCTCATTGCCTGCGTCCTTAATGGGTCTGCGGTCAAACGACCACCCCTCATCACTGTCAAACGCTTCCTAAAACACTTCAGCGAGCAGGCATTTCTAATCGACCTGGCCCGGGTATCCTGGAAGGATATTGACCTCATTCCGTCAGTAGAGGATGCCTGGTTATTCTTTAAAAGTGCCTTCCTCACCATCTTAAATAAGCATGCCCCATTCAGAAAATGTAGAACCGATATAGCCCTTGGTTCACTTCAGACCTGACTGCCCTCGACCAGCATAAAAACATCCTGTGGCGTACCGCACTAGCATCGAATAGCCCCCGCGATATGCAACTTTTCAGGGTAGTTAGGAACCAATATACACAGGCAGTTAGGAAAGCAAAGGCTAGCTTTTTCAAACAGAAATTTGCATCCTGTAGCACAAACTCCAAAAAGTTCTGGGACACTGTTAAGTCCATGGAGAATAAGAGCACCTCCTCCCAGCTGCCCACTGCAATGAGGCTAGGGAACACTGTCACCACTGATAAATCCACAATAATTGAGAATTTCAATAAGCATTTGTCTACAGCTGGCCATGCTTTCCACCTGGCTACCCCTACCCGGGTCAACAGCCCTGCACCCCCCACAGCATTTTGCCCAAGCCTCCCCCATTTCTCCTTCACCCAAATCCAGATAGCTGATGTTCTGAAAGAGTTGCAAAATCTGGACCCTTACAAATCAGCTGGGCTAGATAATCTGGACCCTCTCTTTCTAAAATGATCCGCCGCAATTGTTGCAACCCCTATTACTAGCCTGTTCAACCTTTCTTTCGTATCGTCTGAGATCCCCAAAGATTGGAAAGCTGCCGCGGTCATCCCCCTCTTCAAAGGGGAGACACTCTAGACCAAAACTGTTACAGACCTATATCTATCCAACCCTGCCTTTCTAAGGTCTTCGAAAGCGAAGTTAACAAACAGATCACTGACCATTTCGAATCCCACCGTACCTTCTCCGCTATGCAATCTGGTTTCAGAGCTGGTCATGGGTGCACCTCAGCCACGCTCAAGGTCCTAAACAATATCATAACCGCCATTGATAAAATACTGTGCATCCGTATTCATCGACTCTGTCAATCACCACATTCTTATTGGCAGACTCAACAGCCTTGGTTTCTCAAATGACTGCCTCGCCTGGTTCACCAACTACTTCTCAGACAGAGATCAGTGTGTCAAATCGGAGGGCCTGTTGTCCGGACCTCTGGCAGTCTCTATGTGGGTGCCACAGGGTTCAAATCTTGGGCCGACTCTTTTCTCTGTACACATCAATGATGTCGCTCTTGCTGCTGGTGATTCTCTGATCCACCTCTCCGCAGACGACACCATTCTGTATACTTCTGGCCCTTCTTTGGACACTGTGTTAACTAACCTCCAGACGAGCTTCAATGCCAATATCCCATCTACAAAGGACCAAGCAGCGTACCCGGGAGATAATGGCATTCTGGTCTGTGGAGGATCTTAGAGAGAGAATATCCTGGACTTGGGACGAAATAGTGGCAGGAGATAAGAGCCTGACATGGAACTCTCCTTCCGTGGCCTCCAACTGCTCTTAAATGCAAGTAAAACTAAATGCATGCTCTTCAACCGATCGCTGCCCGCACCTGCCCGCCCGTCCAGCATCACTACTCTGGACGGTTCTGACTGGTTAGACTGTAAACTCTCCTTCCAGACTCACATTAAGCATCTCCAATCCAAAATTAAATCTAGAATCAGCTTCCTATTTCGCAACAAAGTATCCTTCACTCATGCTGCCAAACATATCCTCGTAAAACTGACTACCCTACCGATCCTTGACTTTGCGACGTCATTTACAAAATAGCCTCCAACACTCTACTCAACAAATTGGATGCAGTCTATCACAGTGCCATCCGTTTTGTCACCAAAGCCCCATATACTACGACCTGTATGCTCTCGTTGGCTGGCCCTCGCTTCATATTTGTCGCCAAACAAACTAGCTCCAGGTCATCTATAAGTCTTTGCTAGGTAAATCCCCGCCTTATCTCAGCTCACTGATCACCTGTCACGTCCTGACCATAGAAAGCTCTTATTTTCTATGTTAGTGTAGGTCAGGGCGTGACTGTTTTTTTTCTTCTAGTTATTATTTTCTATGTGGGGTTCTAGTTTAGTTTTTCTATGTTTGGTTGATTTGTATGATTCCCAATTAGAGGCAGCTGGTAATCGTTGTCTCTAATTGGGGATCATACTTAAGTAGCTTGTTTTTCACTTGGGGGTTATGGGATATTGTTTATGTGTAGTTGCATTGTAGTCACGGTTCGTTTATTCTTTATTTGTTTAGTATTTTTTTCTAAAGTTTCACTTTCTAATAAATTATGTGGAACACTACTCACGCTGCGCCTTGGTCCGATCATTATTATGACGAACGTGACATCACCATAGCAGCACCCACCCGTAGCACGCACTCCAGCAGGTATATTTCACTGGTCACCCCCAAAGCTAATTCCTTCTTTGACCGCCTTTCCTTCCAGTTCTCTGCTGCCAATGACTGGAACGAATTGCAAAAATGACCGAAGCTGGAGACTCATATCTCCCTCATTAACTTTAAGCGTCAGCTGTCAGAGCAGCTCACAGATCATTGCACCTGTACATAGCCCATCTGTAAATAGCCCATCCAACTACCTCATCCCCATATTATTTTTTTTATTCTCCTTTGCACCCCAGTATCTCAACACGCACATTCATCTTCTGCACATCTATCACTCCAGTGTTAATTGATAAATTGTAATTACTTCGCCACTACAGCCTATTTATTGTCTTATCTCCCGAATCTTACCTCATTTGCACACACTGTATATAGATTTTTTTGCTATTGTGTTACTGACTGTTCGTTTGTTTAATCCATCTTTCAGGTGTCTTTTTGCAAACACCTGACGTGCTGTCATGTGCCTTTTACTGAGGAGTGGCTTCCGTCTGATCACTCTCCCATAAAGCCCAGATTGGTGAAGTGCTCCCATCTCAGCCAAGGAACACTGTAGTTCTGTCAGAGTGGTCATTGCATTCTAGGTCACTTCCCTGACCAAGGTCCTTCTTGCCCGGTTGCTCAGTTTAGTCGGACAGCTAGTTGTAGGCGGTGTCTGGGTATTTCCCAATGATGGAAACCACTATGCTCTTGGAAACTTTCAACACTCTAGAAATTGTTTTATACCCTTCCCCAGATATACAGTGCATTCGGAAAGTATTCAGACCCCTTGACTTTTTCCACATTTTTGTTAAATTCCAGCCTTAAACTAAAATTGATTAAATTGTTTTCCCCCCTCATCAATCTACACACAATACCCCATAATGACAAAGGAAAAACATGTTTTTATACATTTTTGCAAAGAATATCACATTTACATAAGTATTCTGACCCTTTACTCAGTACTTTGTTGAAGCACCTTTGGCAGCGATTACAGCCTTGAGTCTTCTTGGGTATGACGCTACAAGCTTGGTACACCTGTATTTTGGGAGGTTCTCCCATTCCTCTATGCATATCCTCTCAAGCTCTGTCAGGTTGGACGGGGAGCTTTGCTGCACAGCTATTTTCAGGTCTCTCCAGAGATGTTCGATCGGGTTCAAGTTTGGGCTCTGGCTGGGCCACTCAAGGACATTCAGCACTCCACCAATATAACACACAGCCAAGACAACGCAGGCGTGTCCCGAAGCCACGCCTGCGTTGTCTTGGCTGTGTGTTTAGGGTTGTTGTCCTGTTGAAAGGTGAACCTTTGCCCCAGTCTGAGGTCCTGAGCGCTCTGGAGCAGGTTTTCATCAAGGATCTCTCTGTACTTTGCTCTGTTTATCTTTGCCTCGATCCTGACTAGTCTCCCAGTCCCTGCCACTGAAAAATATCCCCACAGCATGATGCTGCCACCACCATGCTTCACTGTAGTGATGGTGACAGGTTTCCTCCAGAGGTGACGCTTGGCATTCAGGCCAAAGAGTTCCATCTTGGTTTCATCAGACCAGAGAATCTTGTTTGTCATGGTCTGAGAGTCTTTATGTGCCTTTTGGCAAACTCCATGCGGGCTGACATGAGCCTTTTACTGAGGAGTGACTTCCGTCTGGCCACTCTACCATAAAGGCCTGATTGGTGGAGTGCTGCAGAGATTGTTGTCCTTCTGGAAGGTTCTCCCATCTCCACAGAGGAATTCTTGAGCTTTGTCTGAGTGACCATCGGGTTCTTGGTCACCTTGGCCGATTGCTCAGTTTGGCCGGGCGACCAGCTCTACGAAGAGTCTTGGTGGTTCTAAACTTCTTCCATTTAACTCTGACATGCACTGTCAGTGCCCTCCACTAATTTTGCAGGTAGCCTAGTGGTTAGAGTGTAGGGCCAGTAACCGAAAGTTTGCTAGATCGAATCTCCGAGCTGACAAGGTAAAAATCTTTCGTTCTGCCCCTGAACATGGCAGTTAACCCACTGTTCCTAGGAATTCATTGTAAATAAGACTTTGTTCTTAACTGACTCCGAGCTGACTAGTTAAACAAAGGTTAAATAAATAAAATAAAATATATATATATTTACCAAGGGTGCACACACGCACATACTTGTGGGGTTATCTGTGTGTTTTCCATTCATAACACAAAGAATCTCTGAGGTTCAGCTTACAGAAATCCTTCAGTTATCAATGTGTTTAGTCAAAAATAAAATCAATCAATCAAATTGTATTTGTCACATGCGCAGAATACAACAGGTGTAAAACCTTACAGTGCAATGCTTACTTAACCCCTTAATCCCTTAACCAACAATGCAGTATTGATCAAAAATATGAGTTAAGAGGTATTAACTGAAAGTATTAACTGAAATTAACTGAAGTAAAAAATAAATACAAAATAAAAATAGAAAAGTAACAAATAATAAAAGAGCAACAGTAAAATAACAGTAACGAGGCTATATACAGGGCGTTACGGTACAGAATCAATGTGGAGGCTATATACAGGGTGTTACGGTACAGAATCAATGTGGAGGCTATATACAGGGTGTTACGGTACAGAATCAATGTGGAGGCTATATACAGGGTGTTACGGTACAGAATCAATGTGGAGGCTATATACAGGGTGTTACGGTACAGAATCAATGTGGAGGCTATATACAGGGTGTTACGGTACAGAATCAATGTGGAGGCTATATACAGGGGGTACCGGTACAGAATCATTGTGGAGGCTATATACAGGGTGTTACGGTACAGAATCAATGTGGAGGCTATATACAGGGTGTTACGGTACAGAATCAATGTGGAGGCTATATACAGGGGGTACCGGTACAGAATCAATGTGGAGGCTATATACAGGGGGTACCGGTACAGAATCAATGTGCGGGGGTACAGGTTTGTCGAGGTAATTGAGGTAATACGTACATGTAAGTGGGGGGGGGGGGGGGGGGGGGGGGGGGGGGTAGCCAGGGTAGCCATTTGATAAGCTGTTCAGGCGTCTTATGGCTAGGGGGTAGAAGCTGTTAAGAAGCCTTTTGGACCTAGACTTTGCACTCTGGTACCGCTTGCCGTGTGGTAGCAGAGAGAACAGTCTATGACTAGGGTGGCTGGAGTATTGGACAATTCTTAGGGCCTTCCTCTGACACCATCTGGTATAGAGGTCCTGGATAGCAGGAAGCTTGGCCCCAGTGATGTACTGGGCCGTACGCACTACCCTCTGTAGCGCCTTACGACCAGAGGCTGAGCAGTTGCCATACCAGGCAGTGATGGAACTGTTAGGGTTCATTCCTTTCATCCTTGTCAATCATTGGCTCATTGGTGAAATTAGCATTATGACAATATCTTTAATTAAATAATTCAAAAACCTTTATTAATACAATTGCAGACAGAAGTTGACAATCAGGAACATAGCATGCATGTTTCCGAGTAAGTTCTGCCCCATAGAAAAAGTCTCAAGTTGTTTTATTAAACCGAAGTCCAGCCTTAATGATGTCACTGACTACGTCATACCTTCTACTCCTGAGCCCATGCATCCATAGCTATACAAACATAGAGTTTCAGTGTTATCTAAAAGCTAGGCAATAAATGTCCACTCCCCAAAGTGTATTTATTGTGGAATGTCTGACTAGTCTCTTATCTCCCACACTCCCCTGCAGAGTTCTGTCTCAGTCACACATTTCCCAGAGGGGTCTCTTTATAAGAGAGAGAGAGAGAACTAGAAAACAACTGTGGAACAATTCTAAACCTACATTTACATTTTACATTTAAGTCATTTAGCAGACGCTCTTATCCAGAGCGACTTACAAATTGGTGCATTCACCTATAATATCCAGTAGAACAACCACTTTACAATAGTGCATCTAAATCTTTTAAAGGGGGGGGGTTAGAAGGATTACTTTATCCTATCCCAGGTATTCCTTAAAGAGGTGGGGTTTCAGGTGTCTCCGGAAGGTGGTGATTGACTCCGCTGTCCTGGCATCGCTGTCCTGGCATCGCTGTCCTGGCAACCTCTATAATGAATATATATATATTGTTAATCTGTAGTCTAGGACCTTATAAATGTAAGAAGGGGTCTTTATAACCCCTCCCCTTCTATTTATACAACATAAGCATAATCAATTATTCTAATACATCAAACATTTGTACAGCCCCAATCATGACCCCTAGGTGAACTTCTAACACAATGAGTCAGTATGCTCTCGATGGTGCAGCTGTAGAACATTTTGAGGATCTGAGGAACCATGCCAAATCTTTTCAGTCTCGTGCCCTCTTCATGACTGTCTTGGTGTGTTTGGACCATGATAGTTTGTTGCTGATGTGGACACCAAGGAACTTGAAGCTCTTAACCTGCTCCACTACAGCCCCGTCGATGAGAATGGGGCATGCTCGGCCCTCCTTTTCCTGTAGTCCACGATCATCTCCTTTGTCTTGATCACGTTGAGGGAGAAGTTGTTATCCTGGCACCACACATCCTGGCAGCGCACTGCCAGGTCTCTGACCTCCTCCATATAGGCTCCCGTTGTTGGTGATCAGGCCTACCACTGTTGTGTCATCGGCAAACTTAATGATGGTGTTGTAGTCGTGCCTGGCCGTGCAGTCCTGTGAGAACAGAGAGTACAGGGGGGACTGATCACGCACTCCTAAGGGGCCCCCGTGTTGAGGATCAGCGTGGCGATTGTGTTGTTACCTACCCTCACCACCTGGGGGTGGCCCGTCAGGAAGTCCAGGATCCAGTTGGAGAGGGAGATGTTTAGTCCCAGGGTCCTTAGCTTAGTGATGAGCTTTGAGGACACTATGGTGTTGAACGCTGAGCTGTAGTCAATGAACAGCATTCTCACATAGGTGTTCCTTTTGTCCAGGTGGGAAAGGGCAGTGTGGAGTGCAATAGAGATTGCATCATCTGTGGATCTGTTGGTGCGGTATGCAAATTGGAGTGGGTCTAGGGTTTCTGGGATGATGGTGTTGATATGAGCCATGACCAGCCTTTAAAAGCACTTCATGGCTACAGACGTGAGTGCTACGGGTCGGTAGTCATTTAGGCAGGTTACCTTGGTGTTCTTGGGCAAAGGAACTATGCTTGAAACATGTTGGTATTACAGACTCAGACAGGGAGAGGTTGAAAATGTCAGTGAAGACACTTGCCAGTTGGTCAGCGCATGCTCAGATTACACGTCCTGGTAATCCATCTGGCCCTGCGGCCTTGTGTAATGTTGACCTGTTTAAAGGTCTAATTCACATAGGCTACGGAGAGCGTGATCACAAAGTCGTCAGGAACAGCTGGTGCTCTCGTGCATGCTTCAATGTTGACACACACATACAGAGAGAGGGAGAGAGAGAGAGAGAGAGAGAGAGAAAAGAGGTATATATATAGAGAGAGAGCGAGAGAGAGACAGAGAGAAATAGAAAGTGAAAGAGGGAAAGCGAGAAATGGAAAGAAAGAGAGCGTATGACAGAAAGAGAAGAGAGAGTGAGCGTATAAGAGAAAGAGAAGAAGAGAGAATGAGCGTATAAGAGAAAGAGAAGAAGAGAGAATGAGTGTATAAGAGAAAGAGAATAAGAGAGAGTGAGCGTATAAGAGAAAGAGAAGAGAGAATGAGCGTATAAGAGAAAGAGAAGAAGAGAGAATGAGCGTATAAGAGAAAGAGAAGAAGAGAGAATGAGCGTATAAGAGAAAGAGAAGAAGAGAGAATGAGCGTATAAGAGAAAAAGAAGAGAGAGTGAGCGTATAAGAGAAAGAGAAGAAGAGAGAGTGAGAGCGTCATTGTTCTAGTCGATTTGAGACGTTATTTGGATTGTGACCCAGGAGAGCACTGGAGGATGTCAGAGAACCACACAATACACACACACGCACACACGCACACGCACACGCACACACACACACAGAATAAAGCCTGTCTTATTTTGTTAATAAAGTAACTTTCCACTTCTCGCTTTCTCTGGGCTCCCGAGTGGCACAGCGGTCTAAGGCACTGCATCTCAGTGCTAGACGTGTCACTACAGTCCCTGGTTTGAATCCAGGCTGTATCACATCCAGCCGTGATTGGGAGTCCCATAGGGTTGTCGTGTCTTTGGCATCATTAAAACTGAAGACTTATTTTTATCAAATAACTCTCTATAATTATTATTACGCGATTAAACTGATTAATCGTGTAACTGTAATTAACTAGGAGGTCGGGGCACCAAGGAAAATATTCAGATTACAAAGTTATAATTTTCCTAATATAACTATCAGATATCATAATATCTGATCTCTGAGTCTTCTGATTTAATGACGTATTCTTTACCTTGGTCAGTCTCATTCCAAACGTCGTAAATTGTTGGTTATCTGCACGAACCCAGTCTTCACTATGAGTCATCCATACATCAGTTGTCTTAAAATCATGTATTTGCTAAACTAAATAATTCAACAGAAAGGCATACAAAACAGTAGGTATCGTTACAAAGAAATGGTAGAGGAATGTGCCCTAGTGGGCTAAACCGGCATGGCGGCTTGTTAAACAAAAGGGGTGCTTCAGAATTTAATATTATACAATTGAACTGCTAATCCTTTGCACATGAACGCTCACTCATTCGGGAACAATTGCAATCAATATATATATATTTACGCTCAGTGTGTCGTCGGGATCTTTGTTGGAAAGGTCATTCTGTTGGAGAGTTCTCTCTCTCTCTCTCTCTCTCTCTCTCTTGGTTAGAATGGATCTTTCAAAGCGACATTCGTTCATGTCGTTATAGGACAGATGTTTCCGGCGGTTGTCGCGTTCAATGATACCGAATTCCTAGCTGCAGACTAGTAATTAATATCAAAGACTTGTTATTATTCTGTATCGATAGTCTAATAGTTTAACCATGTGGTATGGTTAAAGTTCAGTAGAGGGATGCATGGTCAAACCTATTAGCCAACTCGCAATGGAGTGGAGGCCTGGTCTGGGGAAAGAAACCCTGGGTGGGGGTTATATTCGGAATGACAGAAAAAGGCTGTCTCATGACACCAGGTCCTGTCTGTGTCCCTGGGGGCGTGCCGATGACTTGGTAAAACTTTAAACAGAAAATACAATTCTCTCACATTAACATCTTACAAGCATCCCAACGTATTCCAAATAGCTTTATCCTTATTCATTAATTTTATACAACCATTAGATGTAAGTCTCATAGCTGAGGCTAGTATATAAACATTATTATGGTATTGTCTCTCATGAGTTTCACAAAATTGTACCAAACGGACCAGTTCGTAGCTGGATTCTTCACCGATCTTTTATACCTTCTCCAGAACATAAATGTCGTTCGGTTCTCCAATTCTGTGAGGTGGAAGAATTCCTTTGTCTCTCTATGAAAACACTCTGTCTCTTTATACTGTGGCCATGAAGCAGGACATTTTCTTAGGAATTTACGACCCCTTCTGACCACAGCAGCCTGGGTGTAGGAGACAGAGGGAGATAGGTGCAGAAGTAGGGGGATGGTGCAGAGGGATGTGGTTAACTGTGCTCGCTGTACCCAAAGAGGGCAACGTCATGACAGGGTGGTGCACAATTGGCCCAGTGTCGTCTGGGTTTGGCCGGGGTAGGCCGTCATTCAAAATAATAATTTGTTCTTAAGTTAAAGAAGCACTCCAGCTATTTTGGAACTTTTCCTGTTGAAAAACAATATCCCACGTATAAATACACACTTAAGGGTAAAAAATTATGTTTTGAGCAAAATAGTGTTTTTTAGTCACAAGTGCAATCTTCATGGAGTAGGCCATTCAAGGAGTTGGTCTGATGGTGATTTGTGATGTCATCGGCCCTCCCCCTTGCGTGAGGAACAATAGAGAACAAAAGAGGAAAAGCCCACCCCTCCACTTGTGATGTAATGATTTACCTAGACCACCTATTGAGATGTACCTTGTGTTAAGTAAATCAGGAGTTAAATGAAGTGAAAAGGAGACGGAGGCATTTTAAATTGAGAGACAGGTATAGGGTGTGTAGGGGTCAGGTATGTGGATGTCGTCTCTTATTCCACCATCTGTGTCTGGGATGTAGCTCTGTTTGTCAACTATAACAACAGCAACACCACGACCCTACACAACACAGAGTTTGCGAGAGGGCTGGGCTTGAGCGTGAATTATGCATGAGCCCTAATGAAAAATGAGAGACCTTACTGTCTCACCGGGGGAGAGAAACTATAAGCAGTGCCAAGTCAGGTTTCAAAATTACGTGAGAGTGTCCAGGTTTTGCATAAATCCCAATTGGGAGACTTGTGGAATAAGAAGGTAATAAGCAGGAAATCAAGGAAACCTCCAACCAGGATTTCTGGAAAACAGCATTTTGCAACCCTAGTCCCAAGCTACAGGCTAAAACCACTGTCTCCCTGCACCTGTGGTGAGTGTTACGTAGATCTGTGAGGTTAGGACAGTACAGAAGGCTGTCTGTCTCCCTGCACCTGTGGTGTGTGTGTTAGGTAGATCTGTGTATGTGTGGTAGGTAGATCTGTGAGGTTAGGACAGTACAGAAGGCTGTCTGTCTCCCTGCACCTGTGTTTCTGTGTTAAGTAGATCTGTGTTTGTGTGTTACATAGATCTGTGAGGTTAGGACAGTACAGAAGGCTGTCTGTCTCCCTGCACCTGTGGTGTGTGTTAGGTAGATCTGTGTATGTGTGGTAGGTAGATCTGTGTTTATGTGTTGGGCAGAGCTGTGTTTGAGTGTTAGGTAGAGATGTGTTTATGTGTTGTGTAGAGCTGTGTTTGAGTGCTAGGTAGTGCTGTGTTTGTGTGTTGGGTAGAGCTGTGTTTGTGTGTTACATAGATCTGTGAGGTTAGGACAGTACAGAAGGCTGTCTGTCTCCCTGAACCTGTGGTGTGTGTTGGGTAGATCTGTGTATGTGTGGTAGGTAGATCTGTGTTTATGTGTTGGGTAGAGCTGTGTTTGTGTGTTACATAGATCTGTGAGGTTAGGACAGTACAGAAGGCTGTCTGTCTCCCTGCACCTGTGGTGAGTGTTAGGTAGATCTGTGAGGTTAGGACAGTACAGAAGGCTGTCTGTCTCCCTGCAACTGTGGTGTGTGTGTTTGTGAGGTGATCTTCAGACAGAGGAAAGCTGAGACAGAGGCTCCATCTCCCTCTGTGTCAAACACAACAAAACTCTTTACAGAAAGAGAGAGAGGGACAAGGAGGGGGGTATGGGGGAGTGTGTGTGTGAGTGTGAGTGTGAGTGTGTGTGTGTGTGTGTGCGCGCGCGTGCGTGCATGCGTGCGTGTGTGTGTGTATGTGTGTCTGTGTGTGTGCGTGCGTGAGTGTGTGTGTGTGTGTGCGCGCGTGCATGACTCACGTTGTGTCCCTCTGTATGGCTCTCTGGCAGACAAGCACAGCGGTAGGGAGTCACACTGGTGTCACACTGATCAGCATGGCCATGACACTCACACCTAGAGAGACAGAGAGAGAAAGGGAAGAGAGAGGTGGGGGAGATAGAGAGACAGAGTGGTGGGGTGGTGAGAGACACACAGAGAGGTGGGGGGAGAGGGAGACAGAGGTGGGGAGAGACAGAGAAACAGAGAGGTGGGGAAAAGAGAGAGAGACAGAGGTGGGGGGGCATAGAGGTGGGGAGAGAGAGAGACAGAGAGACAGTGAGATGGGAGAGTGAGAGAGAGACAAGTCTGGAACAATAATGGTCCAGGGCAACCCCAAACAGTTTCAGCTGGACTTCCACATAATCAAAGACATAGCTCAGCAGGATAAGTTCTCTCTTGAGAAAGATAGCCCCACCCCGAGTGTGTCAAACCAGACCTCTTCATTATACAACCCCACAAACAGGCAACCCCAAGCAGAAAGTCAACCTCCTAGCACAGAGTACTACTCCCTCATTGAAATGAAGGACACATTCACCCAGCTGGAGTTAAGGCAGGTGGAGCTGGAACAGCAGGTGAACACACTCCAGTCAGCACAAAAAATAGTCCAGCTCACCATACCCCCTCAACCATTAAAGAGCTGGCCACCCCCGCAGAGTAGCCAGCAGAACAGCCCGCCTCAGACCCTGACCAAAGTCTTGAACACCACTGTAAAACAGTCCACCTCAGACCCTGACCATAGCATCGACAACACAGCAGGACAGCCAAATGAAGAACCCCAAGCCCAGGGGATCCCACCCCCTCTGAGCACCCCCCCGTCAGCCACCCTGATAGCCCTCCTGACAACCCCCCCACACCCACTGAGAACATACACAAGCCACAGATTGTACTCGTTATGGACTGAAACGGGAAATATATACAAGCACAGTGTGTCTAAACTCCGGTGTCCAAACACCCAGCGCACCCTAGACCTGTCTGAGGACCAACTAGGTTCACCCAGCCACATAATAATACACACAGTCACAAACAACTTGAGAACACAGCAGGAAAGGGACGCCACAGCACTCAAGGGAGTGATTGAAAAAGCTTCTATTTTCTATTTAGCTTCAGATCAACAGACACCCTGCCCAGACCAGTGAGACACTCTCCCAGACCTGCGGGACCCCCCCCCCCCCGGACCTACACCTAGAGGACCCACACCGAAAGGACCAACATCCAGACTACAGCACCACCAGACACATCCACATCCACACCCCCACCCCAACCAATCAACACTCCCCCAAGTCAACCATGCCCATACCCCATTTAGGCCCCCTCAGATCAGACCTCTGCCCCTCCTGCCCAACACATGCCCCCCACTCCCACAAAGAGGGCCTCAACATGGAAGTCACACATACGCCCAGGCCGTGAGCAGGCAAACAGGACCAACCCCCACTCTAACACTTGCCCAAGCCAATGGCATGTACCAGATGCTCAGCAGGCTCTGCTCACACTTACTGGTCTGAGGCCAAACCACACGACTAACAACATTGGACACTTTATGGAACACAAAGCCTTCACTATCTCATCCTGGAATATCAAAGACCTGAGGTCATCTGCCTTTGGCCTAAAGAGCAGGAACCTGGACTTCACCAGGTTCCTGCAGGTTCCAGAAATACAGACACTGTCATCCCACAAGAAACATGGTATAGAGGAGATGGACCTACTGGTTGCCCTCTAGGTTACAAAGAGCTGGTAGTCCCATCCACCAAACTACCAGGTGTGAAACAGGGAAGGGACTCAGGGGGTATGCTAATTTGGTATAGAGCAGACCTAACCCACTCTATTAAATCAGTCAAAACAGGAACATTTTACATGTGGCTAGAAATTCAAAAGGAAATTATCTCAACATAGAAAAATGTCCTCCTGTGTGCTACCTATATCCCCCCACTAGAATCCCCATACTTTAATGAAGACAGCTTCTCCATCCTGGAGAGGGGAAATCAATCATTTCCAGGACCAGGAACATGTACTAGTCGGTGGCGACCTAAATGCCAGAACCGGACAAGAACCTGACACCCTCAGCACACAGGGCGACAAACACCTACTTGGAGATGACAGCATTCCCTCCGCCATATGCCCCCCTAGGCACAACCATGACAACACAACCAATAAAAATGGGTCACAACTCCTGCACCTATGTCGCACGCTGGGTATGTACATAGTCAATGGTAGGCTTCAAGGGGACTCTTACGGTAGGTACACCTATAGCTCATCTCTTGGCAGTAGTACTGTAGACTACTTTATCACTGACCTCAATCCAGAGTCTCTCAGAGAGTTCACAGTCAGCCCACTGACACCCATATCAGATCACAGCAAAATCACAGTCTACTTGAACAGAGCAATACTCAATCATGAGGCATCAAAGCCAAAGGAACTGAATAATATTAAGAAATGCTATAGATGGAAGGAAAGTAGTGTGGAAACTGTAAGAATATTTTAAGATAATACACAACGCAGAGTACTAACGGTCAATAGGGAATAAGCAATCAATGGAAATAGTTGGTATTCAGGTCAACATCTGTTTAGAATTTGTGTAGGAATGTCAGTCCTGGACTCATAGCTACGTGTGCCACGTTTTCATTGGTCTGAATCGTCTGTACATTGAGCCTGAAACAGGAGGCCCAATGTTACTGCAAGGAATTGTAATTGGTCAACCACAGGCTAGGGTGGGGGGTTATAAATTACACCACGTTGCTTGGTTCTGTGGAGAAAGTCACTGAGGACAGGGGAGAATGAACCATCTACTTCCCAGCATAACATCCATGATTTGTCCTCTTTGAATAAAACTATTTTTCTCCCCCTGATTTTCTTTGGGGTCTGTGTTATTGAGGAATAACATCAACTACTAACAACACCTACCAAAAAACAACTCGGCAACAACAAATTCAATCCCTTTTAGACAACTTCCTGGACAAAACGTTTCAATGTAATAGTGAAGGTGTAAACATGGCAGTAGAAAACCTAAACAGTATATTTGACCTCAAAGCTAAACAGTATATTTGACCTCAACATCTCAAACAGAAAACAGAAGAAAATTAACAACAATGACAAATGGTTTGATGAAGAATGCAAAAACCTAAAAAAGAAATTGAGAAACCTATCCAACCAAAAAGATAGAGACCCAGAAAACCTGAGCCTACGCCTTCACTATGGTGAATCACTAAAACAATACAGAAATACACTACGGAAAAAGAAGGAACAGCACGTCAGAAATCAGATCAATGTAATTGAAGAATCCATAGACTCTAACCACCTCTGGGAAAATTGGAAAAAACTAAACAAACAACAAAACAGAGATGTATGGGTAAACCACTTCTCCAATCTTTTTGTCACTATAACAAAGAACAAACAGCAAAGACATATACATGATCAAATACAAATCTTAGAATCAACTATTAAAGACAACCAGAACCCACTGGATTCTCCAATTACATTGAATGAACTACAGGACAAAATTCAAACCCTCCAACCCAAAAAGGCCTGTGGTGTTGATGGTATCCTCAATGAAATGATCAAATATACAGACCACAAATTACAATTGGCAATACTTAAACTCTTTAGCATCATCCTTAGCTCTGGCATCTTCCCCAATATTTGGAACCAAGGACTGATCACCCCAATACACAAAAGTGGAGACAAATTTGACCCCAATAAATACTGTGGGATACGCATCAACAGCAGAATCGTACATTTCCGCAGTGAAAACAATGTACTGAGCACATGTCAATTTGGCTTTTTACCAAATTACCATACGACAGACACCCTAATTGACAAACAAACAAACCAAAATAAAGGCAAAGTCTTCTCATGCTTTGTTGATCTCAAAAAAGCTTTTGACTCAATTTGGCATGAGGATCTGCTATACAAATTGATGGAAAGTGGTGGAAAGTGTATTACATGTGCAAAGGTACTATCTCACAACTCGATGATACCTTCACTCTTGCGCAGACATTTAGAAACATATTGAGAATGGAGTCGTATTTAAATAACTGAATCAAATATTAATAATATAGATATGAATTGAATATATGCTTGTCAACAACGGCAAATGTTTGTTTTATTACCTGTAGCCTGATCAGAAGAGACAGTTACCTAAATCTAATTCATTCTAATAATAGCTGATAGGTAATTGCAATAGAGCTGTGACCATGATCATAATTGGTAACTAAACATGGGTATTAATTATTGCATGATAAAACCAGGCTATAATCGAAGTTGTGGGCAGTAAATGGCTGTAGTATTGTGCCCACCTAAATGTGTTTTTACGTTAAGAATTGGCTGAAGTATTTTATACATTTGGGCGTTACAAGTTAATCTTAAAATAACAGATGTTTAATGAGTGTGAAGCAGAGGTTAGTGTTAAAAATATAGAGTAATATTGTTAGGGTAGACCACATGTAAACATTGTCTTCTAGTAAGGAGAGAATAAGTATGGTTTGGTTTCATTTATTTTCTAAACCTTATGATGGGTGACAGTGACAAAGACATTGATAAGGAGGGTTGATGTAAACTTAATGAGTTTTAACAGTATGTGAATGGTAATATGTTATTAGTGTTTTTTTGTTGTTGATAGCACTCTAATGATGTGATATTTTAGGAATTTGAAAAGCTGAGGTTTCAATACAAGGTTAAATGATGAGTAGAGGGATTGAGCCTTGAGATTGTAAAAAGATTAGCTGTGGTTGAAAGAATGAACACATTACAAATTAAACAAAAAATGACAGCAGACAGTTCTGTCAGGTACTTACAACTAAAGGGAAAACAACTACCCACAAAACCCAAAGGAAAAACAGGCTGCCTAAGTATGGCTTCCAATCAGAGACAACGATAGACACCCGCCTCTGATTGGAAACCATTCCCGGCCAAAACATAGAAAACCAAACATAGAATGTCCACCCACCTATCACACCCTGGCCTAGCTAAACAGAGAAAACACAGCTCTCCTAGGTCAGAGCGTGATACTTGGTTTTATAGTTAAGTAACACCAGTGAATGTGAGCAGGAAGCTAATGTATTCTAAAATCATTATCTGTTTCCATTACGTGGAACAGTGTCCAGTAATTAAAGTAGAATAAAATAAGTATTGAATATTAAGTTGATAAGACAGAACCAACTTTTTGAAGGTTCTACATTTGTTAAACAAAGGTTTATATTTTTACTAAATTAATGCAACAGGTTGAAATTATTAGATTACAGGAAAGGATTACTGATTCCTTACACTGAGACATTGACTACATTTGCGACAGAAAAAAGTATTACATTTAGAGAGTTAACAGGAAACATCTAAGGAGAAACAGCTATTACATATGCTGTTGGACATTGGTCTAGAAACGATACCAGGATAATTTTACATGCTTATGGAAAAGTGAGACCAGTCAGGTCTCACTTTTGGGAGTGAATTGTTAGACTAGGTGGCGAGATACATGTTGCCGTGTCTAAGGGCAGCACTGGCTAAATTAAGCACACATAAACGTTGGGGTACATTAAAACAAACGATTAATGATTCGAGGGAGTACAGTGAGCTTATTATTATCATGTTTTGTTTGTAGTTAAAACCTTTTGGTTGCTGATTATGATATTAGTATAGTGAATGCTAAAATTATTTAAAATGTTCTCTTCCAAGAGAATTGGGGTAGTCATTTTCTCTCTCTTTGAAATATTTCCTGAGGCTATGGTCTTGGGAGAGGGGTTAGTGAAATTCTGCAGTTTTATAGGTACAAAGGTATCTGGATTCGATGGTAAAGAGGAGTTACCAAATTAAATAAGACCTGGCCATTTTTGTTTGTTTTGCCATATGGTTTACCGCACGCACGCACGCACGCACGCACGCACGCACGCACACACACACACACACACACACACACACACACACACACACACACACACAACTTACTGGTTATGAATATGGGTGAGTGCCAGGGGCAGACACACACATGGAATTTTCAGAAGTTTTCTTTTCGGATTTTTAATTGAACACATATGAATTATTTTGATAAAAGAATGTACTGAAGGAAGTTAGTGTAAACATGGGATACGAAATGTATGACGTTTGACTGTTTTTATATAATTGGTCTAACAGAGAAAGTAACACTTATTTTGAGGGTTTGAATGACCTCTGTCCTGACTTTCTAGTGTGGTTTGATCGACCTCACTGGAATGCCAAGAGACATTGGATGATGATTTAAAGATCATATTTAATAGAGATTTGAAGGTCATTTATAATACTGATAATTACGGAGAAGTTTTATAACTAATAGGACCACGAGAAGGATAGACCTGTCTCTAATCTATTTTTACTATGAAGTTATGGGTACAAATGTTTTTTTTTGTGATTAAGGGTAGTAATTCGAATTTGATTTGCAGTGTTTTACACATTAGTCACTATGGTGAGTTATGTGTCAAAATGGGGGAATTACAATATTTTTTAGGTTTTGGATTGAAGTTTACACACCTTGAGTGATGTATGAAGGAGTGTATTGTTGCGTTGTTTGTTCTGTTTTCCTTTGATAAATCTCACCAGATTGGGTCTGCTGGATGATCAGGATAATTTCCTGATCCTATGACTCTGCGATGAGGTTGACAGTGTGATTTGGGGAGTATAAACCAATTTGAAACATTGTTTCAACAGAATGTGATGTTATTATTTTTTATTTGACATGTGTTTTAGGGATTTGCATTAAGAATAATGGTAGTAGTAATAATTTGTCATACAGTAGATAATTTGTTTGGATTTCTTGAATGCTTGTCTGGATTTCCTGAATCAGAAATGAACTGAACTGATCTGTTGTTCTGATCTGTCGTCTCTCTCGAGGTTACTACTGATGGTCTGATGGTCTGGATGCATAAGCAGGGACAATTTGACCAAATGGTTTGGACCTCAAAATCCCATCTAAACTGGCTGAAGAAATGGCCTTCACTACGGTCCTGTCCTGCACCACTTCTATCGAGAGACCTGAGTCTGAACCAGCAACCGGTGTACAGCATCCAGTTGAAGTCATCAACTACCTTTTCTCTCAGGAGTGCAAAAGAAGTCCACGTGGAGTGAGCAAGGAGAGAGATCCGTTCCAAAACTTTTGTCATATTGCTGGTACACTGGTTGGCAAATGGACAAGACATAATAGGAGTTGTGATTTGGCTCAGGTGACACATTGAAATTGGGATATTGTCATGGGCCATCCACTTGAACTGTGAAGCTATCTGAAGAAGAAAAATGAAGAAATGCCAGAAGATTGAGTTCCTGAAAAGGGAGGGGATTGGTCAACTGTGCCCGTAATTGATTTGGGGTATCAGGTTGATGGGGGAGGTCTACACTGCTACATTTATAGTGATTTAGGCTAAGAATGCATTGAGATACTGATCAGTAATTATAACCCTGATGAGGAACTTAATACTACTAGCATTATGAGATGAATATATTGTATGGTTAATATGGATGTACATTCTGCTAGTGTTGATATATGTTAAATTGAAGGTTTTCATTTTGAGTGATAGAACCAATGTGAATCCCTGAGCAATGTCATTCTAAATTTTGGTTGGATAATGAATTGGGTTATAATTAAGATTCGGAAACAGAATGATTCCCCTGATCTATTCCCTATTCCTGACTACATCCCTGATAAGGACCCCACTTCTGAGCATCAGGACCCAGATGTGGAGCTCATGTTGCTACTGAGTGTACAAAGTGCCCAGAGAGGGGTGTCTATCACTGGTGTAGGAAGGGTTCATTCTAAGTGGGGTGGACATTTTCATCATGCTGACCCCTACCTTTGTGTATGGATTGACTGTGTTTAGGTCTAAAACTCAGCAACCAAAGAAAGGTTCCTCTTCTGCATGGATGAAATGTCAGGGACCAGAAATATGTACTTTGTTTGTTTACATATGTATATGCTTAACAATAATTATGTGATGCTTGTACCCTTAGATTTTTCTAGAAGAAGCTTAGATTCTTCAAAAAGGGAATGTGAGGGAAAAATTATGTATTCACGTTATTTGTTGGATAAGTAACAATTATTTACATAACAAATTGTAAGATTTTCTGTCCTGCTAATGCTGTATTTTATGGTCTCCACTCTAGCACGCTGCAGCTAATCTGGGCGTGTGGTTTTACTAGTGATAGCCAGAGCTGACAATTGATTGATATCTTGGTGACAAAAACCAACAGCTACATTCCATTCTATGATTACTGGTGCGTGTGAGACATATGTCTCCGGTCTGATTAAGCCTGCATTCCATAGATATGGTGTATGTTTAGCCGGGACAGAGATAGCTTAGAGAAGCAGAACAAAGGCCTTAGTATTCCTAATTATCCTGGCATCTGGGAAACTAAGACAAGGTGGGGTTAAAAATAACACCAGAGGCAGATAACCAGGAGATTAATATGGGAGGGGTGGAACCAAGCATTCTGGTTATTAGCTATATTAACTGTGCAGTCTGTAAAGAGATGGCTCTCAGCCTAACAGTCAGTCAAGACTGTTGGGCTGACAGTTTCATTATTGCAATAATTAATCAATATTAAATAAAGATGATTGTTTCAAGAAATGACCAAGTCTCTCTCAGTACTGAATTTCCACGACATAAGACATGTATAAAAGCAACAGATACCATTAATAATAAGGGGGCTAGAAGCATCTTATATGGTGAGCTACTGAGTGGCTGGACAGGCCAGCCCCATACTACTGTAGAGGACTTAATTCTTCCTGCTGCCGCGGATATGGCTGGGACAATGCTGGGGGGAAAAGGCCAAAATAACGACACAGACAATGCCTTCATCAAACAACCCTGCTTCATGACGCATCAGTGATATGGCAGGAGATGTTTTGAAATAATTACTGCTTCGCATACAAGCCAGTGAATTCTATGCGTTACAGCTGGATGAGTCAACAGACATGGCGGGCCTGGCACAGCTCCTGGTATATGTCCATTACGTTTATGGGGGGTCAATTAAGGGAGACATCCTCTTCTGCAAACCACTGGAAACCAGGACAACATGAGAGGATATTTTTAAAGGACTGGACATGTCACGCCCTGACCAGGTGAACTCTGCTATTTTGGTCAGGGTGTGGCATTTCTATGGTTTATTTTCTATGTTTTGGTTATAGCCTTTCTTTGTGTTTTATTTCTATGTTGGGCTCGGGGGTGATTTCCCAATCAGACAGCTGTCGCTTGTGAAGTCTGATTGGGAATCACATTTAAGTTCCTTTTCCCCCACGATGTTTGTGGGTTGTTGCCTCTTTTGTTTGAGCAAGTTAACGTTTCGTCTATTCTTTGTCTGTTTTGGTAACGTGTTTATTTGTGTCTAAATAAACATGTGTTCGCTCCCAGCTGCGTTTTGGTCCGCTTCCTTATCACCCGAGCCCAACATAGAAATAAAACACAAAGAAAGGCTATAACCAAAAGATAGAAAATAAACCATAGAAATGCCACACCCTGACCAAAATAGCAGAGTTCACCTGGTCAGGGCGTGACAGGACAGCTTGTGACATCAAATGGACTTTGGTGGTCAAGATGTGTTGGTATCTGTATTGATGGCGCAAAAACCATGACAGGGAGACATAGTGGAGTGGTAAGGCGCGTGCAAGCAGTTGCTCCCGACGCCACTTGGGTACACTGCAGCATCCACCGAGAGGCTCTTGCTGCCAAGGGAATGCCTGACAGCTTGAAAGATGTTTTGGACACTACAGTGAAAACTTTGTTAAAGCAAGGCCCCTGAACTCTCGTGCATTTTCTGCACTATGCAATGATATGGGTGTCGGCCATGTAACACTTTTACAACATACAGAAGTGTGCTGGTTATCAAGGGGCAAAGTATTGACAAGTTTTTTTGAATTGAGAGACGAGCTTAAAGTTTTCTTCACTGACCATAATTTTCACTTGTCTGACAACTTGCATGATGATGAGTTTCTCACACGACTGGCCTATCTGGGTGATGTTTTTTCTCACCTGAATGATCTGAATCTAGGATTACAGGGACTCTCCACAACAATATTCAATGTGCGGGACAAATTTGAGGCTATGATCAAGAAGTTGAAGCTCTTCTCTGTCTGCATTAAGTACAACACACAGGTCTTTCCATCATTGTATAATTTTTTGTGTGCAAATGAACTCAAGCTTACGGACAATGTCAAATGTGATATTGTGAAGCACCTGAGTGAGTTGGGTGCGCAATTACGCAGGTACTTTCCCGAAGCGGATGACACAAACAACTGGATTCATTATCCCTTTCATGCCCTGCCTCCAGTCGACTTACCAATATCTGAACAAGAGAGCCTCATCGAAATTGAAACAAGCGGTTCTGTGAAAACTGAATTTAATCAGAAGCCACTGTCAGATTTCTGGATTGGGCTGCACTCAGAGTATCCTGCCTTGGAAAATCGCGCTGTTAAGACACTGATGCCCTTTGCAACCACATACCTATGTGAGAGTGGATTCTCGGCCCTCACTAGCATGAAAACTAAATACAAGCACAGACTGTGTGTGGAAAATGATTTAAGACTGAGACTCTCCAATACAACCCAACATTACAGAGTTATGAGCATCCTTTCAAGCACACCCTTCTCATTAACCACAATTTTCAATGAACAAATTAAGTTTTATATGTAAGATGGCTAAATAAAGAGCAAAATGATTGATTATTATAATATTATTATTTGTGCCCTGGTCCTATAAGAGCTTTTTGTCACTTCCCAGGAGCCAGGTTGTGACAAAAACTCACACTCATTCTTATGTTTAATAAACGTATCATATAGTGTGTGTGCGGCAGGCTTACAATGATGGTAAAAAACAACATCTGAGAGTGTGCTGACCCTGGTACTAGCGGGGGTACGCAGCTGGAGGTTGAATGTTTGAATGGGGTACGGGACTATAAAAGGTTTGTGAACCACTGCCCTAGCGCACACACCATTAGTGCCACAGGAAACTTCCACAAAGCTGTAAACGACCTGAGAGACAAGGCAAGAAGGGCCTTCTATGCCATCAAAAGGAACATAAAATTTGACATACCAATTAGGATCTGGCTAAAAAATACTTGAATCCGTTATAGAACCCATTGCCTTTTGTGGTTGTGAGGTCTGGAGTCTACTCAAAAACCAAGAATTCACAAAACAGGACAAACACAAAATTGAGACTCTGAATATCCTCAGTGTACAACGTAAAACACCAAATAATGCATGCAGAGCAGAATTAGGCCGATACCCGCTAATTATCAAAATCCAGAAAACAACCACCTAAAAGGAAGCGATTCCCAAACGTTCCATAACAAAGCCATCACCTCAGATGAGTCCCCATATTAGAGACACATATTTCCCTCAGATTACACAGATTCACGAAGAATTTGTTTTCCCTTTTGTACTCTAACTATTTGCACATAATATGACATTTCAAATGTATTTATTATTTTATGTAATGTGTGTAATGCTTACTGTTAATTTTTATTGTTTATTTCACTTTTGTTTATTATCCACTTCACTTTCTTTGGCAATGTTAAAAAAAAAATCCCATGCCAATAAAGCCCTTAAATTGAATTGAGAGAAAGACAGAGAGGTGGGGGGGGGAGAGAGAGAGAGAGAGAGAGAGAGCGAGAGAGAGAGAGAGAGAGAGAGAGAGAGAGAGAGAGAGAGAGAGATTGAGACATGTCAGGTTGGATGTCGTACATCACAACAGGACTGATATTTCCACTGGCCTTTATAAATGTTGAATGGGACATCTAATATATATTCAGAGAGAGAGAGCTAAGAGACTAAGTCGCTTTGGATAAAACTGCTAAATGGCATATATTATTATCTAAACTATATTACATTATAATATAATATAGATGGAGATGTATCATATACAACTGATGAGACCCTTTAGCGTGTAGAATGCTTCAACTGTTTACTACTCATGCTACATGATATGGGAAGAGTCATTGCAAAATCTTTACATTTCATTTCAAAGCAACACCCTCTGATAGGCAACTCATTGTGCTGGCTGGCTGGCTGGCCAGCTCTCTCTCTCTGAATATATATTAGATGTCCCATTCAACATTTATAAAGGCCAGTGGAAATATCAGTCCTGTTGTGATGTACGACATCCAACCTGACATGTCTCAATCTCTCTCTCTCTCTCTCTCTCTCAATCTCTCTCTCAATCTCTCTCTCTCTCTCTCTCTCTCTCTCTCTCTCTCTCTCAATCTCTCTCTCTCTCAATCTCTGTCTCTCTCTCTCTCTCTCAATCTCTCTCTCTCTCTCTCTCTCTCTCAATTCAATTTAAGGACTTTATTGGCATGGGAAACAAATACTAACATTGCCAAAGCAAGTGAAGTAGATAATAAACAAAAGTGAAACAAACAATAAAAATTCTCTCTCACACAGACAGACACACACACACATACACCGCTGCAGGTCACCACATTAATTATTCATACAGACATTCAGATGCTGTCTCTTTCCTCTCTCTCATCCCTCCTTCTTCTCAAGGTGTTGAGGGTAATATCGTCTGAATAGAGAGGTGCTTAAAAGCACCCCCACCCCACGTGCTTCAATTCCAGACAAGAACCTAATCTCCACAAACAACTCTAACATCCTAAAATCCCCAGATTTTCCAGAAATTCCGGTTGGAATATTCCTGGAATCAGGAGAGAATCCTCCAACCGGTGTTAGGGAATAGGTTAGGTAGTTTAGACAACACACTACAGCTCACTACCACTTCAACCCTCCATTCCCCCAGGGGGCAGCAGCAACTTTGTCCAGGTGCTGAGCCTGGTTGATAAGCACATCAGGTACTGACAATTAAAGGGTCTACACACTCTACGGAGATTTTGTAGTAGATTTTGTCACAAAAATGGCGGCTCCTTGTAATACGCTCCAGCATTCAATGTACTTTTGTGCTACCTGAACATTGAGACGCGCTGTATCATTCCTTGCAGAGCCATGGGGTCAGTGATCTGATCTATAGGCCATGCATCAAAGTAACATTGATAATCAAATATAATCTCAGCGACTGTTCAAACAATAAACCAAACAACATTATAGCCTTATTAGAACCCCCCCCCCCAAAAGGTACTTTGTTGAGAAGTAATAACTACTGCTACACAGTAAAAACAACTGGTAGCCATGAGCCTTTTCTCCGTGATGTGAAGACATTCTATTTTTATTTATAAATTGTATTATTTCACTTGGGGGAGGTGTGGGTAGATAAAAGGCTAGTTTGCTTGCTGTTTTTAGCCAGCTAGCTAGCAAGCTGTTAGCGGAGTATCCTACAGCCTACTGGCAGGCACAAAATCAGCTAATGTAAATCAAACATAAACTTTCATTACATGTAGGCCTAGCTATTATTTAAATATGCAGTTGGTTTTCTTTAAAATTAGCTCACAGTGGTGATGTTTTTCACGGCCGGATAAAAAACATACCCGATTTAATCTGGTTATTACTACTGCCCAGAAACTAGAATATGCATATAATTGCTTGATTTGGATAGAAAACACCCTAAAGTTTCTAAAACTGTTTGAATGGTGTCTGTGAGTATAACAGAACTCATATGGCAGGCCAAAACCTGAGAAGATTCTGTACAGGAAGTGCCCTCTCTGACCATTTCTTGGCCTTCTATACCCTCTTTATCGAAAACAGAGGATCTCTGCTGTAACGTGACATTTTCTAAGGCTCCCATAGGCTCTCAGAAGGAACGTTGAATGATGACTGCTGTCCCTGGCTGAAAAACAGTAGCGCATTTGGATAGTGGTCGATCTGAGAACAATGAAACGGGGGCGCGTGTGCACGTGAAGAGTCCATTTTACATTTTCAGTCTTTGAACGAAAAAGACGTCTCCCGGTCGGAATATTATCGCTATTTTACGAGAAAAATCGCATAAAAATTGATTTTAAACAGCGTTTGACATGCTTCGAAGTACGGTAATGGAATATTTTGACATTTTTTGTCACGACATGCGTCCGCGCGTCACCGTTCGGATAGTGTCTTGAACGCAAAAACAAAACAGAGGATATTTGAGGATATTTGAACATAACTATGGATTATTTTGAACCAAAACAACATTTGTGGATGAAGTAGAAATCCTGGGAGTGCATTCTGACGAAGAACAGCAAAGGTAATCCAATTTTTCTTATAGTAAATCTGAGTTTGGTGAGTGCCAAACTTGGTGGGTGTCAAATTAGCTAGCCCGTGATGGCGAGCTATCTACTCAGAATATTGCAAAATGTGCTTTTGCCGAAAAGCTATTTTAAAATCTGACACCGCGATTGCATAAAGGAGTTCTGTATCTATAATTCTTAAAATAATTGTTTTGTTTTTTGTGAACGTTTATCGTGAGTAATTTAGTAAATTCACCGGAAGTATTCGGTATGTTTGCTAGTTCTGAACGTCACATTCTAATGTAAAAAGCTGGTTTTTGATATAAATATGAACTTGATTGAACAAAACATGCATGTATTGTATAACATAATGTCCTAGGAGTGTCATCTGATGAAGATCATCAAAGGTTAGTGCTGCATTTAGCTGTGGTTTTGGTTTTTGTGACATTATATGCTAGCTTGAAAAATGGGTGTGTGATTATTTCTGGCTGGGTACTCTCCTGACATAATCTAATGTTTTGCTTTCATTGTAAAGCCTTTTTGAAATCGGAAAATGTGGTTAGATAAAGGAGCGTCTTGTCTTTAAAATGGTGTAAAATAGTCATATGTTTGAGAAATTGAAGTAATAGCATTTTTCCACTGGCCGTTGACTAGGTGGGACGATTTCGTCCCACATACCCTAGAGAGGTTAACATGCATTGTTGCACACAGAAACTCCACACAGGGAGGGGGCCAACTATAGTAGAGTAGGGTCTGAAATCCCATTCTCCTAAACTTGGGATGGGCAGTTTTTAATGGGGGTGGGGGCTACAAAAGAATCGGAACTCATAATGAGGGGCCGCAGTGGCTCGCGGGTCTGGCACCCACATCCACATCCACACCCACACCTATACCCACACAATGTTTTTAATATGATATCTGAGCGAGAGTGTCTAACAACATCAATGGGGGCCCATGATTACTACAAGTTCAGATAGCTGGCTGCTAGACTAACTTACCAATCTACATTTGTTTTACCTGACATGGGCTAATTGAGTGACTGTCAGTGACTGACAACAAAATAAAACAAATTAAATTGCACCTTGCGTATTCTACTATTTTAACAGGCTGACTGCACCGCTCGCACCGCTCGCAAGCAATACATTTAGAAATCTATATTATTCAATTATTGCAATTATTGCTTGTGCGCGCCAACGAGCGTCTGCATTGCCAAGGGCTAAAATAGAAGTGAGCTCTATTTGTGACGCAGATCGCACTGCAAGTCCTGCCTCTCCCATCTCCTCATTGGTTTATAGAAGCAGGTACCCACGTGCCATCTTCTCATTGGTTATACCCACGTGGGTGACCATTTTATGTGTGGATTAATTGGCGGAGTAGAGGACCTTGTGCATTTCAGGTAAAATAACAACTCAGGAAAAATTAGCTAGCAACAGCAAGCTAGCTAAATAGGACAAATTAGCTAGCAAGTGCAAGCTAGCTAGCTAGCTAAAATGCCATAAATGTTTAATGCTTATCGACCTGTCCCCAAATTAATATAATTGGTTCAGAGCTTGTTTTGATATTTTAACCTGCGTGTCGTGATCGCGTTTGGTGTGGGGGGACAAAATACATTTATAAATGATGGCGCACGATGGCACACGCGCACAACCGGTTTGGGTTCCGTGTAACTCTAACTCTGACTGAGTTCCTATTTTATTTGTTACATTATTTGAGAAATTGAGACACAAGCTAAATTAAAGAATACACACATTTACTGGCCTCTGTCTCCTCAACAAGCCTCCTCAACACACCTCTGAAAAACAGAGAGAGGGAGACAGAGAGAGAGAGAGAGAGAGAGAGAGAGAGAGGGAGACAGAGAGAGAGCGAAAGAGAGAGAGAGCGATAGAAGTGGGAGGAGGGTGTGGGTTGGGATGCCTCTGAAGAAATTAGCAACGATGAGATTTGTGCATGTATAATTCTCCTTCCCTCTTCACTGTAACCTGCACTTAATTACATAAGCTTATTCCACTCAGATAGAGAGCGAGAGACAGCGGGAGAGAGAGAGAGAGAGAGAGAGAGAGGAGGGGGGGAGACTGACATTACTGTCTTCTTTATAATGACATAATTAGTCATTAATTAGTCATAAGAGTGGAGGGTGTTTAATGAAGAGATGTATACAGGACTATAACAAGATGACTGTGCCTCTGGAGAGACAGGAAACACTAAAGCCTGGCTAAAGAGAAGAGGAGAGAAAAGAAAAGCGCAACACAGATTGAGTGCCTGTAGTGGCCCGCAGTAGGAGGAATACATTAGAAGCCTGAATTAAGTTTCCCTGACAGCCAACAATGCACTGCTGTCTATCTCAGTGGTTCCAAACCTTTTTCGGTTACTGTACCACCAACTGAATTTTGCCCTGAAGTACCTACCCCTCATTTGCATTTTACCAGTAGGCCTATGGTCTCATGAGTCTTGGATAGGTCAACTACCCCCAGGGGTCCTAGTATCCCTGGTTGGGAACCACTGGTCTAACTCACACTAGACATACAAGGTGTGTGTGCCTGTTGTGTGTGGACATGACCTGCGCTAATGTGGGCTCATTCAGAGTGGTTAATAACACACTAATATGACACAGGCATCTGAAGGGACAGCAAGCCAGGGGTCCTTAGCTTCAGTCTGGTCATTTTCTGATCATGGGACATCATTCAAACACACACACACACACACACACAAAACACACACACACGTACACACACCATATTCCACAAACACTCTTATCAGAGAAAGGCTGTCCCTTCACTCATCAACTGTGTGATGGTGGAATTATTGAGGAATTATGGCAATGTAAATAAAGTTCCTAATAACAGCCTGTGTAGATGATGTGGCAGGACCACTGTTAACTTGTGACTTTATTTATTTATTTTTTATTTATTTTACCGTTATTTAACCAGGTAAGTTGACTGAGAACACATTCTCATTTACAGCAACGACCTGGGGAGTAGTTTCAGGGGAGAGGAGGGGGATGAATGAGCCAATTGTAAGCTGGGGATGATTAGACAGCCGTGATGGTATGAGTGCCAGATTGGGAATTTAGCCAGGACACCGGGGTTAACACCCCTACTCTTACGATAAGTGCAATGGGATCTTTTAATGACCTCAGAGAGTCAGGACACCCGTTTAACGTCCCATCCAAAAGACGGCACCCTACACAGGGCAGTGTCCCCAATCACTGCCCTGGGGCATTGGGATATTTTTTAGACCAGAGGAAAGAGTGCCTCCTACTGGCCCTCCAATACCACTTCCAGCAGCATCTGGTCTCCCATCCAGGGACTGACCAGGACCAACCCTGCTTAGCATCAGAAGCAAGCCAGCAGTTGGATGCAGGGTGGTATGCTGCTGACTGTGACCTTAGTGACTGTATTTCCATTAGGCATTCGGTCTCTTTGTTTCACTCTCATAGTTTTAATTTAGCTTTATTTCAGTGATTGAAATACTAAACATGTCCACCAGGTGTGCATACCTCCAAAGCCCCAAGCCTGTATTCACAAAGCGGCTCAGAGTAGGAGGGCTAATCTAGGATCAGGTCACCTTTCTTATTCATTATGATTTAAAAGGCTAAACGTATCCTAGATACGGCTGCTAGAATCCTGACTAGAACCAAAACATTTGATCATATTACTCCAGTGCTAGCCTCCCTACACTGGCTTCCTGTTAAGGCAAGGGCTGATTTCAAGGTTTTACTGCTAACCTACAAAGCATTACATGGGCTTGCTCCTACCTATCTTTCCGATTTGGTCCTGCCGTACATACCTACACGTACGCTACGGTCACAAGACGCAGGCCTCCTAATTGTCCCTAGAATTTCTAAGCAAACGGCTGGAGGTAGGGCTTTCTCCTATAGAGCTCCATTTTTATGGAATAGTCTGCCTACCCATGTGAGAGACGCAGACTCAGTCTCAACCTTTAAGTCTTTACTGAAGACTTATCTCTTCAGTAGGTCCTATGATTAAGTGTAGTCTGGCCCAGGAGTGTGAAGGTGAACGGAAAGGCTGGAGCAACGAACCGCCCTTGCTGTCTCTGCCTTGCCGGTTCCCCTCTTTCCACTGGGATTCTCTGCCTCTAACCCTATTACAGGGGCTGAGTCACTGACTTACTGGTGTTCTTCCATGCCGTCCATGGGAGGGGTGCGTCACTTGAGTGGGTTGAGTCACTGACGTGGTCTTCCTGTCTGGGTTGGCGCCCCCCCCCCCCCCTTGGGTTGTGCCATGGCGGAGATTTTTGTGGGCTATACTCGGCCTTGTCTTCGGACGGTAAGTTGGTGGTTGTAGACATCCCTCTAGTGGTGTGGGGGCTGTGCTTTGGCAAAGTGGGTGGGGTTATATCCTGCCTGTTTGGCCGTGTCCGGGGGTATCATCGGATGGGGCCACAGTGTCTTCTGATCCCTCCTGTCTCAGCCTCCAGTATTTATGCTGCAGTAGTTTATGTGCCGGGGGGCTAGGGTCAGTCTGTTTCATCTGGAGTATTCTCTTGTCTTATCCGGTGTCCTGTGTGAATTTAAATATGCTCTCTCTAATTCTCTCTTTCTCTCTTTCTTTCTTTCTCTCGGAGGACCTGAGCCCTAGGACCATGCCTCGGGACTACCTGGCATGATGACTCCTTGCTGTCCCCAGTCCACCTGGCCATGCTGCTGCTCCAGTTTCAACTGTTCTGCCTGCGGAATCCTGACCTGTTCACCGGACGTGCTTGTTGCACCCTCGACAACTACAATGATTATTATTATTTGACCATGCTGGTCATTTATGAACATTTTAACATCTTGACCATGTTCTGTTATAATATCCACCCGGCACAGCCAGAAGAGGACTGGCCACCCCTCATAGCCTGGTTCCTCTCTAGGTTTCTTCCTAGGTTTTTGGCCTTTCTAGGGAGTTTTTCCTAGGGAGTTTTTCCTAGCCACCGTGCCTCTTTCACATGCATTGTTTGCTGTTTGGGGTTTTAGGCTGGGTTTCTGTACAGCACTTTGAGATTTCAGCTGATATACGAAGGGCTATATAAATACATTTGATTTGATTTGATTTGATCAGCACTCCTACTCTGAGATGCTTTGTGAAAACCTGACCAGACCTTGATGCCCCCCCCCCCCCAATATAAATCAATGATTATAACAGTGCATAACAGTTCATAACAAGCTTAAATAGACTCTATGTCTCTCACCTTCCACTGATGGTGATCTCATTGACACCGTAGTAGCGGTGGCGTTGGGGCGCCCCTGTATTTTGCGTGTGGTACTGTCCACTCAGGTGGATCCTGACCCAGGTGGCCTGAACCATCTGCTGCAGGGCAGGGGTGTTATAGAAGTCATTGTAGCCTGGACGCAGGTTTGGCTCTGGAGTCAACATACTGAAGGTGATGTTACCTTGGGAGTATGGGACGTCACTGAAACAGAGAGGACAAAGTCAACAACAGTGTGTGTGTGTGTGTGGGTTTGTGTGTGTGTGTGTGTGGGTGTGTGTGTGTGTGTGTGTGTGTGTGTGTGTGTGTGTGTGTGTGTGTGTGTGTGTGTGTGTGTTGAGAGATTAGTGCTTTTTGAGGTCGGTCAGTTTCGGTTAGATTATTAAAAACTAATCACGTTTTCGATGTTTTTGGTTCTGATTATTTGGGTTGAATGCTGTAACAACACAGAATAAAACAATTAATAAAAGTCCCATAATGGTGGTGACGGCCCATTACTGATAAACCCTCAGTAATCTTTCTCTGATAAACCCTCAGTAATGTCTATCTCTGATAAACCCTCAGTAATAGCTATCTCTGATAAACCCTCAGTAATAGCTATCTCTGATAAACCCTCAGTAATGGCTATCTCTGATAAACCCTCAGTAATTACTATCTCTGATAAACCCTCAGTAATAGCTATCTCTGATAAACCCTCAGTAATGGCTCTCTCTGATAAACCCTCAGTAATCGATCTCTGATAAACCCCCAGTAATGGCTATCTCTGATAAACCCTCAGTAATGAATATCTCTGATAACCCTCAGTAATGACTATCTCTGATAAACCCTCAGTAATGGTTATCTCTGATAAACCCTCAGTAATGTCTATCTCTGATAAACCCTCAGTAATAACTATCTCTGATAAACCCTCAGTAATCGATCTCTGATAAACCCTCAGTAATGGCTATCTCTGATAAACCCTCAGTAATGGTTATCTCTGATAAACCCTCAGTAATGTCTATCTCTGATAAACCCTCAGTAATGGTTATCTCTGATAAACACTCAGTAATGTCTATCTCTGATAAACCCTCAGTAATAACTATCTCTGATAAACCCTCAGTAATCGATCTCTGATAAACCCTCAGTAATGGCTATCTCTGATAAACCCTCAGTAATGACTATCTCTGATAAACCCTCAGTAATGGAAATCTCTGATAAACCCTCAGTAATGGCTATCTCTGATAAACCCTCTGTCATGCCCTGACCTGAGAGAGCCATTTTTCTCTGTTTGGTTAGGTCAGGGTGTGACATGGGGTGGGCATTCTATGTGTCATATTTCTATGTTGTTTTTTTTCTTTGATTGGCCTAGTATGGTTTCCAATCAGAGGCAGCTGTCTATCGTTGTCTCTGATTGGGAATCATACTTAGGCAGCCCTTTTTCCTTCCTTCAGTGTGGGATCTTGTTTTTGTCAGCTCAGTAAGCCTGCAGAACGTGACGTTCATTTTTCCTTTGTTTGTTATTTTGTTTGAGTGTTCTGAGTTACAATAAATATAAATATGAGCACTTTCCACGCTGCACCTTGATCTACTCCTTTTGACGATCGTCACAGAAGATCCCACCACAAGAGCACCAAAGCAGCGTGATCAGGAGTGGACCTGGGATTACATCCTGAACGGCAAGGGATCCTGGAAGTGGGAGGAGATCCAGGTTGGATGGGATCGCTTCCCATGGGAACAGGTGGAGGCAGCGAGAGCAGAGCGGCAACGAGAAGAGGAACTAGCCCGGCAACGAGGCAAGCACAAGAGGCAGCCACCCAAAAAAATTGGGGGGGGGGGGGCACACGGGGAGATTGGCAGTCAGGGTGGAGACCTGAGCCAACTCCCCGTGCTTACCGTGGGGAGAATAGGACTGGTCAGGCACCGGGTTATGCGGTAATGCGCACGGTGTCTCCAGTGCGAAGCCACAGCCCGGTGCGCTCTGTGCAAACTCCCCGCAGTGGCCGTGCTAGAGTTGGCATTCAGCCAGGAAGGATTGTGCCGGCTCAGCATTCCTGGTCTCCGGTGTGTCTCTTCGGCCCAGGTTATCCAGTGACCAGGCTCTATGCACGGTACCCACAGTTCGCCAGCACAAACCAGTGTGACCTGTTCCAACGCCCCTCGCTTGCCGGGCTACGGGGGGTATCCAGCCAGGACGGGTTGTGCCAGTCATAAGCTCCAGACCTCCAATGCGCCTCCAAGGCCCAGTATATCCTGCGCCAGTTCTATGCACTGTGTCACCGGTGCACCTGCACAGCCCAGTTCGTCCTGTGCCAGCGACCCGCCCTTGCCGGACTAAAGTAAGCATCCAGCCAGGACGGGTTGTGCCAGCCATAAGCTCCAGACCTCCAGTGTGCCTCCACGGCCCAGTATACCCTGTGCCTGCTCTGCGCACCCGGCCTCCAGCGACGTTCCCTAGTCCAGAGCTCCCAGCGACGTTCCCCAGTCCGGAGCCTCCAGCAACGTTCCCTAGTACGGTGAGACCTGCTCCGGCTCCACGTATGAAGCCTCCAGTGATGATCCATGGTCTGAAGCCTCCAGTGATGATCCATGGCACGAAGCCTCCAGTGATGATCCATGGCCCGGAGCCTGTAGGGATGATCCATGGCACGAAGCCTCCAGTGATAATCCATGGCACTGAGCCTGTAGTGATGATCCATGGCACGGAGCCTGCAGCAACGGTCCCCAGTCCGGAACCTCCTGAGACGGCCTACAGTCCGGAACCTCCTGAGACGGCCTACAGTCCGGAGCCTACTGAGATGGCCTACAGTCACACCCTCAGTAATGAATATCTCTGATAAACCCTCAGTAATGGAAATCTCTGATAAACCCTCAGTAATCGATCTCTGATAAACCCTCAGTAATGGACATCTCTGATAAACCCTCAGTAATCGATCTCTGATAAACCCTCAGTAATGAATATCTCTGATAAACTCTCAGTAATGACTATCTCTGATAAACTCTCAGTAATCGATCTCTGATAAACCCTCAGTAATGGAAATCTCTGATAAACCCTCAGTAATGACTATCTCTGATAAACCCTCAGTAATGGCTATCTCTGATAAACCCTCAGTAATGGCTATCTCTGATAAAGCCTCAGTAATGGAAATCTCTGATAAACCCTCAGTAACGACTATCTCTGATAAACCCTCAGTAGTGGCTATCTCTGATAAAGCCTCAGTAATGGTAATCTCTGATAAACCCTCAGTAATGGCTATCTCTGATAAACCCTCAGTAATGACTATCTCTGATAAACCCTCAGTAATGACTATCTCTGACAAACCCTCAGTAATCGATCTCTGATAAACCCTCAGTAATGAATATCTCTGATAAACCCTCAGTAATGGACATCTCTGATAAACCCTCAGTAATGACTATCTCTGATAAACCCTCAGTAATGACTATCTCTGACAAACCCTCAGTAATCGATCTCTGATAAACCCTCAGTAATGAATATCTCTGATAAACCCTCAGTAATCGATCTCTGATAAACCCTCAGTAATGGACATCTCTGATAAACCCTCAGTAATGGACATCTCTGATAAACCCTCAGTAATGGCTATCTCTGATAAACCCTCAGTAATCGATCTCTGATAAACCCTCAGTAATGGACATCTCTGATAAACCCTCAGTAATGGACATCTCTGATAAACCCTCAGTAATGGACATCTCTGATAAACCCTCAGTAATGGACATCTCTGATAAACCCTCAGTAATGGCTATCTCTGATAAACCCTCAGTAATGGCTATCTCTGATAAAGATAAAGAAGTGTGGGCTTTGTGTTGAGCGGCTCCTTACCTGGGGAACTGTAGACAATTGACAGAGTCTGGTCTGAGCAGGGGTCCATTGTTTTGCAGACCAAACAGGCTGCAGTCTCTGGCCATGTACTGCCAGTCTAGCCATTCTGTTTCTACACTGCTACTGTTACTGCTGCTGCTGCTGTTACTGCATCTCCTCTGGATGTGCAAGGCCTCTGGCTGGGGACTGACCAACTGCAGGATCACATAGAACACCTACAAACAGACATGACACACAGCCATTAATGACACACGTCCACACTGTCGTTCTGAGGCTGAATAAAAACAACATTATAGTGTTCTTGCTGGTCTTGTCAGTTGCAGAGAGAATCATAGACCAAGAACTAAACTATGGAAGATCTGAAAATAGAATGATAGTTGGGCCAACTTTAGAGCCGGGCGCCATGTTGCTACATGTGAATATAAATTGACTTATTCATTATAGATGAACAATGTTTCAATGTTATGATTCAGAATGTCAGTTATGAGACGAAAGGTTATTCTAGTGAATTCCATAATTTATGTTATATTATACAACTTCATAATGTGCATAACAATGAAAGAAAGGTAGGTAACTAGCCAGCGCACAACATGGCTAATAATGTTTTTAAACAAATTCTTGTTCTCATTTCCTGTCGCAAGGCATTCTGGTACTTCACTAGCACCTTAGAGGCTGCTGCCCTATATACATAGACTTGAAATTACTGGCCACTTAAATAATGGAACACTAGTCACTTTAATAATGTTTACATATTTTGCATTACTCATCTCATATGTATATACTGTATTCTATTCTACTGTATTTTAGTCTATATATTCTTAATTCCATTCCTTACTTTAGATTTGTGTGTATTGCATTGTGTGTATTGTTGTGAAATTGTTAGATATTACTTGTTAGATATTACTGCACTGTTGGAGCTAGAAACACAAGCATATCGCTACACCCGCAATAACATCTGCTAAACGTGTACGTGACCAATAACATTTGATTTGATTACTTTTGAAAAGTTCTCAATCACACAGACTGCAATGAAATACAATTAGCCTTGTATATGATATCTGTAGATAATCTCAATGAAAAAAGCCCCACCATCAAGCAGTTTAGGGAAGAGATCCTCCGGCTGCTAGCTCGGCTGCGAGAAAAGAATAACCTGCTTTCTAAGTACACCAACCTTGCTGTAACCCAGGCAAACCCAATCTCAGTTTCAAATGCCTCCTATAGCAGAGTCGGGCGACGTTGATCTGTCCCAATCCAACGGACAGATTTTAAGCTGAACTCCATGGCCCATGGGAGATTGGACACTCGCAAAGGCGTAGGAGATTGGGGAGGCAGTTTGGCCACCCTCCATCTATCCGAGAAGATTCGATCCAGCTATCAAACTGGTTTACCCCGCTTGAGCCCTTGGAGTCAGCACGGATCCTGGGTGTGTACCAACAGCCAGCGGCCGCCCAGTGGCACCCTCCCCCATGGCCACAGCAGCTCAGCAGGTCGCTTCCCGATCGGATTGCATCACGAACACTAGCATTGTGGGCAGCTTGATGGTGAGAGATTTTGGCCTGCCTACGATCTGTGGACCTACCAAGGTCCACTGTCACCCAGGAGTCCGTGTCCATGACATCAACTCCTTACTGCCCACGGTTCTGGTCAACTACTCCAATATTGACACCATCATCACTCAAGTAAGTTTTAACGTCCTTCGTTTTAGGCAATCTGAGGAAGTGACGGAGGACTACAAATAAAATTTAACACCCACGCTAGCACAGGGAAGAAAATAATTATCTCTGGCCCTCTCCCGTGCTACCAAAGGGGTTCGGAACGTTTCAGACGACTCTGAACGAGTACCTGAATAAACTTTGCAACAACAGGAATGTCTCTTTTTGTGACAACTTTGATTTGCTGTGGGAGCAAACAGCACTTTTTAAATGAGACAGATTCACCCTAACAGCAGGGATTCCAGGATTAGTTCCAGCAACATCGCAAACTGTTTTAGAGACTGACGGACAGTGTCTGGTAGTGCTCCAGTCGTCCCTGTCAGAACAAGCAACAGAGGACTTGGAAACCATATCAACTCCTGTAGAAATGGCACTTTGGTTATTGTGAGTAAGCTAATTTATGTTCCTTTAACTCCGCCTTCTAGTGAGTTAATACAAACGTTTATCGCCTACCATTCTGATAGATTGGAGACTGTCAGAAAATGTGGTTGTAACGTTAATAATTTGGTTGTTATTCCATTGGCTACCTCGAGGCAGATGCCCCAGGGGCAGAGTGGCCCACACTCATTGAATATGGCGCTTTTAAATGTTAGAGCAATCACAAGTAAAACCTTTCTCGTGAATTACCTCATTACTGACTGCAAAGTTGACTGCATGTTTCTCACTGAAACATGACTGTCATCAGACTGTGGCGCTGCTCTTATTGAGGCCCTCCCCCCCGGAATACAGCTTTTCATACCCTATCAGAAAAGGGGAAAAGGGTGGAGGGACAGCCTCTCTCTTTACCAATGCTCTCAGCTGTAAGGACATTTAGTTTGGCGACTTTGGGTCTTCTGAGCATCATGCTATACAGTTTAAATGTCAGCCACCAGTGCTAGCCATAACCCTGTATAGGCCACTAAAGCACTGCCCCACTTTTTTTACTGATTTACCTGAACTATTGTTTATTGTGCTTGAGAACTATGATTAAGTCATTGTGTTGGGCGATTGTAATACTCATGTTGACAAAGAGACTGACTCCAAGACCATTGAATTTATTTCTCTTTTGAGCTCTGTGTATTTATATCTACACTACCGTTCAAAAGTTTGGGGTCACTTAGAAATGTTCTTGTTTTTGAAAGAAAAGCCAATTTTTTGTCCATTAAAATAACATCAAATTGATCAGAAATACAGTGTTACATTGTTAATGTTGTAAATGACTATTGTAGCTGAAACGGCTGTTTTTTATGAAATATCTACATAAGTGTACAGAGGGCCATTATCAGCAACCATCACTCCTGTGTTCCAATGGCACGGTGTGTTAGCTAATCCATTTTAAAAGGCTAATTGATCATTAGAAAACACTTTTGCAATTATGTTAGCACAGCTGACAACTGTTGTCCTGATTAAAGAAGCAATAAAACTGGCCTTCTTTAGACTAGTTGAGTATCTGGAGCATCAGCATTTGTGGGATCGATTACAGGGCTCAAAATGGCCAGAAACAACAAACTTTCTTCTGAAACTCGTCAGTCTATTCTTGTTCTGAGAAATTAAGGCTATTCCATGCGAGAAATTGCCAAGAAACTGTAGATCTCGTCCAACGCTGTGTACTATTCCCTTCACAGAACAGCGCAAACTGGCTCTAACCAGAATAAAAAGAGGAGTGGGAGGCCCCGGTGCACAAATAATAATAATAAGAAGAAGAAAATTAAATAAAATATTTTGAGCTCTATGGACTTCATTCAACATGTTACTGGGCCCACCCATAACCATGGCCATACTCTGGACCTGGTTATTACCAAGGGGCTTTCTATAGACATATCCTCTATTGTTGCTTTATCTGATCACCACTCTGCATTTTTTACTACCTTGTTGCCAATAGCAGAGGGTAGAACTGAAAGCATTACTAAGAAACGCTATCTTACCTCTGAAGTTGCTATAGATTTTATTGAGTGTCGGAACAATACTCCACCACCTATTCTGCCTTCCTCTTGTGATGATTTAGTTGATAACTTTAATAGCAAATTAAGGGCAACCATTGATGCCATAGCTCCAGTAAAGTTGAAAAAGGCCACATCCAAACAGAGAGGCCCTTGGATGAGTTAGGAAACTAATCAATTAAAGATAAATTGCAGAAAGGCAGAGTGGAAGGGGAGAAAGTCAAAGTTGCAGGTCCATTATGATATACTGAGAGAGCAACTTGGCATATATAACAAGGCAATTAGAAATGCCAGACGGGCTCATTTTTCTAACTTGATCACTATTAATCAGAATAATTCCAGAGTGCTCTTCTCGACCATTGATGGCCTGATAAATCCTACCCCTGCAAACCTATGTGAACTTTCCTCCACATATAAATGTGATGAGTTTGAGGCATATTTCAGAGATAAGATAACCAAGATAACCAACATTAGGCTGGGTATCAGTCAAGCGAGACCTGATGAGATGTTTGATGATATGTGCCCTAGTCTACCATGCAAAGGCACTATGGATTTATTTTCCCTGGTTGGAACAGACATGCTCAGGAAAGTGATATCACAACTTAAGCCTTCTACCTGCCTTCTCGATCCCATCCCCACCACATTCTTCAAAACAGTTTTTAATTGCATATCTGGAGAAATGCAAGCTATTGTTAATCACTCCCTGTTCACAGGAATTCTCCCCACTGCACTAAAAACTGCTATGGTGAAACCCCTTCTGAAGAAAAGTCATCTAGATTCTTCAGCTCTTAGCAATTTTCGACCAATTTTCAACCTTCCATTCTTAAGCAAAATTCTGGAGAAATTGGTTTTCGAGCGTAATGATTTTTTAAGTGTCAACTGTATTTTGGAAAAATTCCAATCTGGTTTTCGTGCCCAGAACAGACACAGCTTTAAATGATCTTAGAACCAACACAGATGCCAGACAGATGTCTGTCCTTGTACTATTGGATTTAAATGCTGCATTCAACACTGTTGACCGTGATGTCCTTCTGGACAGACTGAAGATGTGGGTTGGCCTCTCCGGTCCAGTTCTAAATTGGTTTCGGACTTATTAAACCGGTCAAGAGTTTTGTGTCACCCTTGGTGAACATAACTCAAAGAAAATACATATCACATGTGGTATTCCACAAGGTTTGATTTTGGGTCCGGTACTGTTCAGTTTATATATGTTACCCATTGTCAGCATTATCAGAAAGAATAGCATTGATTTGCACTGCTACGCAGATGATAAAGAACTTTACATTTCTGTGTCGCCAGAGGATTTTAGCTCCACGGATAAATGATTAGACTATATTAGTGATTTAAATACTTGGACAGCTCACAACTTCCTCCAGCTAAATCAAGACAAGGCCTAGGTACTTATTGTCGGAGCCAAAGCACAGAGAGAGAATATAGCCACACATTTTAATTCCCAGGCAATAAAGATAAAACACCAGGTAAAAAACCTAGGTGTTTTTTTTAGATTCTGAACAAAATTTTTAATCACACATTAGGAATGTGACCAAAATAGCTTTTCACCACCTTGCCAAGGAGTGGCCATTTCTCTCTCAGGCTGATACAGAGAGACTCCTCCATGCTTTTATTACAAGCAGGTTACCTAGTGGTTAAGGGCGTTGGGCCAGTAACCGAAAGGTTCTTGTTTCAAAGCTGACTAAGTGAAAAGTCTTCTGATGTGCCCTTCAGCAGGTTACTTAACCCTAGTCACTCTGGATAAGAGTGTCTGCTAAATGACTAAAATGTAAAATGCAGGGTTGACTACTGTAATACTCTTCTGTCTGATCTACCCAGGAAAGCCAGAATGCAGAAAGCCAGAATGCTGCAGCACTGGTACTGACCAAGACCAGACGAAGAGCACACATTACACCGGTTTTAAGGTCTCTGCACTGGCTGCCTGTGAGTTTTAGAATGAATTTAAAGATTAATACCCCAACCAAAAGCCATGGATTACAGGCAACATTCGCACTGAGCTAAAGGATAGAGCTGCCGCTTTCAAGGAGCGGGACTCCAACCCAGAAGCTTATAAGAAATCTCGCTATGCCCTCTGACGAACCATCAAACAGGCAAAGCTTGCAAACTATTGGCTGGGCTTGCAAACTATTACAGACTACAAAGGGAAGCACAGCCGCGAGCTGCCCAGTGACATGAGCCTACCAGACGAGCTAAATAACTTCAATGCTCGCTTCGGGGCAAGAAACACTGAAACATGCATGAGCGCACCAACTATTCCAGATGACTGTGTGATCATGCTCTCCACAGCCGATTTGAGAAAGACCTTTAAACAGGTCAACATTACACAAGGCCGCTGGGCCAGACGGATTACCAGGACGTGTAATCTGAGCATGCGCTGACCAACTGGCAAGTGTCTTCACTGACATTTTCAACCTCTCCCTGTCTGAGTCTGTAATACCAACATGTTTCAAGCAGACCACCATAGTCCCTGTGCCCAAGAACACAAAGGTAACCTGCCTAAATGACTACCGACCCGTAGCACTCACGTCTGTAGCCATGAAATGCCTTGAAAGGCTGGTCATGGCTCACATCAACACCATTATCCCAGAAACCCTAGATCCACTCCAATTTGCATACTGCACCAACAGATCCACAGATGAAGCAATCTCTATTGCACTCCACACTGCCTTTTCCCACCTGGACAAAAGGAACACCTATGTGAGAATGCTATTCATTGACTACAGCTCAGCGTTCACCACCATAGCTCCCTCAAAGCTCATCACTAAGCTAAGGACCCTGGGGCTAAATAGTTACCTCCGCAACTGTATCCTAGACTTCCTGACGGGCCGTCCCCAGGTGGTGAGGGTAGGTAACAACACATCCGCTACGTTGATCCTCAACACGGGGGCCCCTCAGGCGTGCGTGCTCAGTCCCCTCCTGTACTCCCTGTTCACTCATGACTGCATGGCCAGGCACGACTCCAACACCATCATCAAGTTTGCCGATGACACAACAGTGGTAGGCCTGATCACCGACAACGATGAGAAAGCCTATAAGGATGAGGTCAGAGACCATGTGGTGCAAGGACAACAACCTCTCCCTCAATGTGATCAAGACAAAGGAGATGATTGTGGACTACAGGAAAAAGAGGACCGAGCACGCCCCCATTCTCATCGACGGGGCTGTAGTGGAGCAGGTTGAGAGCTTCAAGTTCCTTGGCGTCCACATCAACAACAAACTGACATGGTCCAAGCACACCAAGACAGTCATGAAGAGGGTACAACAAAACCTATTCCCCCTCAGGAGACTTAAAAAATTTGGCATGGGTCCTCAGATCCTCAAAAGATTTTACAGTTGTACCATCGAGAGCATCCTGACGGGTTGCATCACTGCCTGGTATGGCAACTGCCCGGCCTCCACAGCAAAGGCACTACAGAGGGTGGTGCGTACGGCCCAGTACATCACTGGGGCCAAGCTTCCTGCCATTCAGGACCTCTATACCAGGCGGTGTCAGTGGAAGGCCCTAAAAATCATCAAAGACTCCAGCCACCCTAGTCATAGACTCTCTGCTACCGCATGGCAAGCGATACCGGAGCACCAAGTCTAGGTCCAAGAGGCTTCTAAACAGCTTCTACCCCCAAGCCATAAGACTCCTGAACAGCTAATCCAATGGCTACCCAGACAAATTTGTGTGTGTGTGTGTGTGTGTGTGTGTGTGTGTGTGTGTGTGTGTGTGTGTGTGTGTGTGTGTGTGTGTGTGTGTGTGTGTGTGTGTACGGTACACAGATGCAAGCGCACACACACACACTCTTCAGAGAGGAAAGGGCAGTGTTTTATCTTGGGACTTGAGCTAGAAGCCGTGTCAGAACAGCCCCAAATCCAACACACACACACGCACACGCACACACTCCCCCATACCCCCCTCCTTGTCCCTCTCTCTCTCTGTAAAGAGTTTTGTTGTGTTTGACACAAAGGGAGATGGAGCCTCTGTCTCAGCTTTCCTCTGTCTGAAGATCACCTCACAAACACACACACCACAGGTGCAGGGAGACAGACAGCCTTCTGTACTGTCCTAACCTCACAGATCTATGTAACACACAAACACAGCTCTACCCAACACATAAACACAGATCTACCTACCACACATACACAGATCTACCCAACACACACCACAGGTGCAGGGAGACAGACAGCCTTCTGTACTGTCCTAACCTCACAGATCTACCTAACACACACCACAGGTGCAGGGAGACAGACAGCCTTCTGTGCTGTCCTAACCTCACAGATCTATGTAACACACAAACACAGCTCTACCCAACACATAAACACAGATCTACCTACCACACATACACAGATCTACCTCACACACAAACACAGCTCTACCTAGCACTCAAACACAGCTCTACCCAACACATAAACACATCTCTACCTAACACTCAAACACAGCTCTAATACTGGCAGTTCTAGCTGTAACAACTATGTACAACTTTGGTAATCTGACTCAGTAAATCTTGATTAGAATGTAGATATTTGGTAATCTGACTCTGTTTAATCTTGATCAGTATGTAGATATTTGGTCATCTGACTCGGTTTAATCTTGATTATTATGTAGATATTTGGTCATCTGACTCAGTTTAATCTTGATTAGAATGTAGATATTTGGTCATCTGACTCTGTTTAATCTTGATCAGTATGTAGATATTTGGTCATCTGACTCGGTTTAATCTGTATTAGAATGTAGATATTTGGTCATCTGATTCTGTTTAATCTCGATTAGAATGTAGATATTTGGTAATCTGACTCGGTTTAATCTTGATTAGTAGGTAGATATTTGGTAATCTGACTCGGTTTAATCTTGATTAGAATGTAGATATTTGGTCATCTGACTCGGTTTAATCTTGATTAGAATGTAGATATTTGGTCATCTGATTCTGTTTAATCTCGATTAGAATGTAGATATTTGGTAATCTGACTCGGTTTAATCTTGATTAGTAGGTAGATATTTGGTAATCTAACTCGGTTTAATCTTGATTAGAATGTAGATATTTGGTAATCTGACTCGGTTTAATCTTGATTAGAATGTAGATATTTGGTCATCTGATTCTGTTTAATCTCGATTAGAATGTAGATATTTGGTAATCTGACTCGGTTTAATCTTGATTAGAATGTAGATATTTGGTCATCTGACTCGGTTTAATCTTGATTAGAATGTAGATATTTGGTAATCTGACTCGGTTTAATCTTGATTATTAGATATTTGTGCGTACTTCAACCACAGGCTAAATCCATTCTAACCAAACAGACACAGAAACAAAAACATATTTTCATACACACAGACAGATGGACAGACAGACAGACATTACCTGGTACTGCCCGTTGACTAGGTCTATGGTGATGGTCAGCCCTTGGTCCATGTCCTCAGGTCCAGTTAGTATGTTGGACACCCAGGCTGTACCCATGTCCTGGTCATTGATATAGCTGACAGGGTGAGCGTCCATGTTGAGCCTCAACACACGGTTATTAGTGGTGTCCTCCACCGCGTTGGGAATACAGTACCTAGACAGGGATGGGTTATGATGCTGTTGTTGTTACAGGGATACTGTGATGTGATGTTGTTGTTACAGGGATACTGTGATGTGATGTGGATTTAGTTGTGATGTGGCTGTTGTTGTTAGAGGGATACTGTGATGTGGATTTAGTTGTGATGCGGCTGTTGTTGTTAGAGGGATACTGTGACGTGGATTTAGTTGTCATGCGGCTGTTGTTGTTAGAGGGATACTGTGATGTGGATTTAGTTGTGATGCGGCTGTTGTTGTTAGAGGGATACTGTGATGTGGATTTAGTTGTGATGCGGCTGTTGTTGTTAGAGGGATACTGTGATGTGGATTTAGTTGTGATGCGGCTGTTGTTGTTAGAGGGATACTGTGATGTGGATTTACTTGTGATGCGGCTGTTGTTGTTAGAGGGATACTGTGATGTGGATTTAGTTGTGATGCGGCTGTTGTTGTTAGAGGGATACTGTGACGTGGATTTAGTTGTCATGCGGCTGTTGTTGTTAGAGGGATACTGTGATGTGATGTGGATTTAGTTGTCATGCGGCTGTTGTTGTTAGAGGGATACTGTGATGTGATGTGGATTCAGTTGTGATGCGGCTGTTGTTGTAGCTGTATTTTGTATATACACTGCTCAAAAAAATAAAGGGAACACTTAAACAACACAATGTAACTCCAAGTCAATCACACTTCTGTGAAATCAAACTGTCCACTTAGGAAACAACACTGATTGACAATAAATTTCACATGCTGTTGTGCAAATGGAATAGACAACAGGTGGAAATTATAGGCAATTAGCAAGACACCCCCAATAAAGGAGTGGTTCTGCGGGTGGTGACCACAGACTACTTCTCAGTTCCTATGCTTCCTGGCTGATGTTTTGGTCACTTTTGAATGCTGCTTTCACTCTAGTGGTAGCATGAGACGGAGTCTACAACCCACACAAGTGGCTCAGGTAGTGCAGCTCATCCAGGATGGCACATCAATGCGAGCTGTGGCAAGAAGGTTTGCTGTGTCTGTCAGTGTAGTGTCCAGAGCATGGAGGCGCTACCAGGAGACAGGCCAGTACATCAGGAGACGTGGAGGAGGCCGTAGGAGGGCAACAACCCAGCAGCAGGACCGCTACCTCCGCCTTTGTGCAAGGAGGAGCAGGAGGAGCACTGCCAGAGCCCTGCAAAATGACCTCCAGCAGGCCACAAATGCTCAAACGGTCAGAAACAGACTCCATGAGGGTGGTATGAGGGCCCGACGTTCACAGGTGGGGGTTGTGCTTACAGCCCAACACCGTGCAGGACGTTTGGCATTTGCCAGAAAACACCAAGATTTGCAAATTCGCCACTGGCGCCCTGTGCTCTTCACTCTGGAGATGCCGTGGAGAACGTTCTGCTGCCTGCAACATCCTCCATCATGACCGGTTTGGCGTTGGGTCAGTCATGGTGTGGGGTGGCATTTCTTTGGGGGGCCGCACAGCCCTCCATGTGCTCGCCAGAGGTAGCCTGACTGCCATTAGGTACCGAGATGAGATCCTCAGATCCCTTGTGAGACCATATGCTGGTGCGGTTGGCCCTGGGTTCCTCCTAATGCAAGACAATGCTAGACCTCATGTGGCTGGAGTGTGTCAGCAGTTCCTGCAAGAGGAAGGCATTGATGCTATGGACTGGCCCGCCCGTTCCCCAGACCTGAATCCAATTGAGCACATCTGGGACATCATGTCTCGCTCCATCCACCAACGCCACGTTGTACCACAGACTGTCCAGGAGTTGGCGGATGCTTTAGTCCAGGTCTGGGAGGAGATCCCTCAGGAGATCATCCGCCACCTCATCAGGAGCATGCGTTGTAGGGAGGTCATACAGGCACATGGAGGCCACACACACTACTGAGCCTCATTTTGACTTGTTTTAAGGACATTACATCAAAGTTGGATCAGCCTGTAGTGTGGTTTTCCACTTTAATTTTGAGTGTGACTCCAAATCCAGACCTCCATGGGTTGATAAATTGGATTTCCATTTATTATTTTTGTGTGATTTTGTTGTCAGCACATTCAACTATGTAAAGAAAAAAGTATTTAATAAGATTATTTCATTAATTCAGATCTAGGATGTGTTATTTTAGTGTTCCCTTTATTTGAGCAGTGTATGTTGTGCTGCAAGTGAGAATTGGTTTTGCGTTCACTTACTTGGTTAAATGGAAGCTTATATAGTTAATACATCTGTATATCAATCAATCAATACATCAATATACAGTACCTCTCCACTAGGGGGTGTACTCTGGGGTGACTGGGCGGACAACGGCACTCTGACTGAGCGTGGAGTGGGGGCAGGAAGCCGGAATACACCTTCACTATCTCTCTGGAGTGGGAGACAATGGATCAGGTTGTGAGCCAGATGCACTACTGTGTCAGGATCAGTCTCAAAAGACAATTTGGCAAAAGAAAATGTTATGAACTGCTGTATTAATATATAAGCCATTAAGCAGACACTTTTATACAAAGCGACTTACAGTCACGCATGCATATATTTTACGTATGGATGGCCCCAGGAATCAAACCCACGAACCTTGCGGCGCAAGCGCCATGCTCTACCAACTGAGCCATATTATACAAATGACATTAAAATCAAAAGGGAATCATATGAAACATCCCTCCCTCCCTCCCTCTCACCTGTTAGTCAGTGTGTTGGGATAAAATCTGAAGTCCTGCATCCTGCCCATGAATTGATCTGACCCTGGTGAGAAAGAAGAGAGGGATGTCAATGGTGTGTATTGAAAACAGTCAGCTGGATCCATAGTGACAAGTGGATTAGCTTATCTTTCTCTTTATTCTCTGTTAAAGACACAACGACACTGAGCTGAGGACTGTTTAGTTGATCTAGCAGTGTTATAAATGTTACATTTGACTGGGCTGTAAGCTATAGTAGGGCTCTCTACGTCTAACCTGGCAGGCCTCTTAGACTTAACATCATAAACCATAGAGAGACACACAGTTAACAGTCAGAGGAACCATAGAGACACACAGATAACAGTCAGATGAACCATAGAGATACACAGTTAACAGTCAGAGGAACCATAGAGATACACAGTTAACAGTCAGAGGAACCATAGAGATACACAGTTAACAGTCAGAGGAACCATAGAGACACACAGTTAACAGTCAGAGGAACCATAGAGATACACAGTTAACAGTCAGATGAACCATAGAGACACACAGTTAACAGTCAGAGGAACCATAGAGACACACAGTTAACAGTCAGAGGAATACAAGGGGGATACAATCTTCCCAGCTCTGCAGATTTTGCTGTGAGGAGGCAGAGTCATTAGATCACTTATTTTGGTATTGTCCATATGTAGCTCGTTTTTGGTCACAGGTCTAGGAATGGCTGAAGAATTGCAAAATTTGCCTAGAACTAACGCTGCAGATAGCAATACTGGATGATTTGAAAAGCCATAATCAATCAATCAATATTATAATAATTATTTTAGCAAAAATGTTTCTTTTTAAATTACAATCTGTAGAAGCTATGAGAATAGAAAGGTTCAATACTTTTGTGAAGCATCACTGCACAGTTGAAAAATATATGGCAAATAGAAATCCAAAATGGATGATGTTGAGAGATAGATGGGAGGGGTTGAATGGAGCTGAAGGGTGGGACTAATAACAAGATAACCAAATTCCATCGAGACACCATTTCCCTAGAGCACACAAAAAACGATACATACTTCTGCCTAAATATCAGCACCACAGGTAACTTCCACAAAGCTGTGAACTATCTGAGACTAGACAAGGGTGTCTGTAAAATGTATATAGGTTCAGAAATTTTGTGAAATAGCACAGTTACAAATAGAAATCAAACTGGATGGACATCAGAAATAGAGGAAGGACTAAAAACAAACAAAATATAACTATTGTAAAATAGATTGTGTCTGTAAAATGTGTATAAGATGTATAAACTGAAGGTAGAAGCCTAAGTGTTATTGTTTATTAGTTTACTCCAATTGGGGTGTCACAGTATCTAACGAAGGTGGCGCCCCTCCTCGGTCGGGCGGCGCTCGGGGGTCGTCGTCGCCGGCTTATTAGCTGCCACCGATCATTGTTTCTGTGTCTTTTGGTTTTGTCTGTCTATCCCGCACCTGTTTTGTGTCTGTCATTAGTGGGGGGTTATTTAGTGTGTATTTTCAGTTGGGGTTCTCGTGCGGGATTGTTTATTGTCTACTCTAGACAGTTGCGAGTATATCTGTTTTTTTCGCTGGATATTGTCTATTGTTTTGCCGGGCTGCGCCCCGTGCGCTTTTCCGGAGTGTTTAATTTTTGGGAACGTATTTTTCCCTGGCGGACTTCGTCACGCGCCCTGTGCCCTACGGCTATTGTGTTGGCATTTATTATTAAAACACTGTTGCTCCGGCCCTCTGTCTCCTGCTCCTGATTCCACATCTCCACTGGTCCTAGACAGCCGTGAAATGGGGGAAGGGTCGTAGGGTTTGCGGGGAATAATAAAGGTATATTCGAAAAGAAGTATGTATAACTATATAGGAATATGTATGTATATATGTGTATATGCATGCATGCGTGTATGTATATGGATATATATATATTTACCCAAAAAATATATGGGAGATTGGAAATTATGCAGACAATTACATTGATGGAAGCAACATTCTTCCCGCAATATTAAGCTGATCCACCCCTAAAAAAAATATTAAAAGAAAAAACTGTCAGAGGAACGATAGAGACACACAGTTAATTTTATGTCCCTTTTGATGGCATAGAAGGCCTTGCCTTGTCTCTCAGATAGTTCACAGCTTTGTGGAAGTTACCTGTGGCGCTGATGTTTAGGCCGAGGTATGTAGCGTTTTTTGTGTGCTCTAAGGAAATGGTGTCTAGATGGAATTTGTATTTGTGGTCCTGGCAACTGGACTTTTTTTGGAACAACAGTATTTTTGTCTTATTGAGATTTACTGTCAGGGCCCAGGTTTGACAGAATCTGTGCAGAAGATCTAGGTGCTGCTGTAGGCCCTCCTTGGTTGGGGACAGAAGCACCAGATTATCAGCAAACAGTAGACAATTCCCTTCAGATTCTAGTAGGGTGAGGCCGGGTGCTGCAGACTGTTCTAGTGCCCTCGCCAATTCATTGATATATACAGTTGAAGTCGGAAGTTTACATACACTTAGGTTGGAGACATTGAAACTCATTTTTAAACCACTCCACACATTTCTTGTTAACAAACTATAGTTTTGGCAAGTCGGTTAGGACACCTACTTTGTGAATGACACAAGTAATTTTTCAAACAATTGCTAAACAGACAGATTATTTCACTTATAATTCACTGTATCACAATTCCAGTGGGTCAGAGGTTTACATACACTAACTTGACTGTGCCTTTAAACAGCTTGGAAAAATTCCAGAAAATGATGTCATGGCTTTAGAAGCTTCTGATCGGCTAATTGGCATAATTTGAGTGAATTGGAGGTGTACCTGTGGATGTATTTCAAGGCCTACCTTCAAACTCAGTGCCTCTACTTCACATCATAGGAAAATAAAAAGAAATCAGCCAAGACATAAGAAAGAAAATTGTAGACCTCCACAAGTCTGGTTCACCCTTGGGAGCAATTTCCAAACGCCTGAAGGTACTACGTTCATCTGTACAAACAATAGTGCGCAAGTATAAACACCATGGGACCACGCAGCCGTCATACCGCTCAGGAAGGAGACGCGTTTTGTCTCCTAGAGATGAACGTACTTTGGTGCGAAAAGTGCAAATCAATCCCAGACCAACAGTCAAGGACCTTGTGAAGATGCTGGAGAAAACAGGTTCCAAAAGTATCTTTATCCACAGTAAAACGAGTCCTATATTGACATAGCCTAAAAGGTCGCTCAGCAAGGAAGAAGCCACTGCTCCAAAACCGCCATAAAAAAGCCAGACCACGGTTTGCAACTGCACATGGGGACAAAGATCGCACTTCTTGGAGAAATGTCCTCTGGTCTGATGAAACAAAAATAGAACTGTTTGGCCATAATGACAATCGTTATGTTTGGAGGAAAAAGGGGGAGGCTTGCAAGCCGAAAAACACCATCTCAACTGTGAAGCACGGGGGTGGCAGCATCATGTTGTGGGGGTGCTTTGCTGCAGGAAGGACTGGTGAAAGTCACAAAATAGATGGCATCCTGAGGTGGAAAATGATGTGGATATATTGAAGCAATATCTCAAGACATCAGTTAGGAAGTTAAAGCTTGGTCGCAAATGGGTCTTCCAAATGGACAATGACCTCAAGCATACTTTCAAAGTTGTGGCAAAATGGCTTAAGGACAACAAAGTCAAGGTATTGGAGTGGCCATCACAAAGCCCCGACCTCAATCCTATAGGAAATTTGTTGGCAGAACTAAAAAAGCGTGTGCGAGCAAGGAGGCCAACAAACCTGACTCGGTTACACCAGCTCTGTCAGGAGGAATGGGCCCAAATTCACCCAACTTATAGTTGGAAGCTTGTGGAAGGCTACCCGAAACTTTTGAAGCATGTTAAACAATTTAAAGGCAATGCTACCAAATACTAATTGAGTGTATGTAAACTTCTGACCCACTGGGAATGTGATGACTATTATTCTGACATTTCACATTCTAAAAATAAAGTGGTGATCCTAACTGACCTAGGACAGGGAATTTTTAAATGGATTAAATGTCAGGAATTGTGAAAAACTAAGTTTAAATGTATTTGGCTAAGGTGTATGTAAACGTCCGACTTCAACTATATGTTGAAGAGGGTGGGGCTTAAGCTGCATCCCTGTCTCACCCACCGGCTCTGTGGAAAGAAATGTGTGTATTTTGACCATTTTAACCATACGTGTTGTTTGTGTACATGGATTTTATGTCGTATGTTTTTCACCCAACACCACTTTCCATCAATTTGTATAGCAGACCCTCATGCCAAATTGAGTCAAAAGCTTTTTTGAAATCAACAAAGCATGAGAAGACTTTGTCTTTGTTTTGGTTTGTTTGTTTGTTAATTAGGGTGTTCAGGGTGAATAAGTGGTCTGACGTATGGTAATTTGGTAAAAAGCCAATTTGACATTTGCTCAGTACATTGTTTTCCCTGAGGAACTGTACGAGTCTGCTGTTAATGATAATGCAGAGGATTTTCCCAAGGTTGCTGTTGACGCATATCCCGCGGTAGTTATTGGGGTCACATTTACCTCCAGTTTTGTGAATTAAGGTGATCATTCCTTGTTTCCAAATATTGGGGAAGATGCCAGAGCTAAGGATGATGTTAAAGAGTTTAAGTATAGCCAATTGGAATTTGTGGTCGGTATATTTTATCATTTCATTGAGAATACCATCAACACCACAGGCCTTTTTGGTTTGAAGGGTTTGTATTTTCTCCTGTAGTTCATTCAACGTAATTGGAGAATACAGTGTGTTCTGGTTGTCTTTAATAGTTGATTCTAAGATGTGTATTTGATCATGTATATGTTTCTGCTATTTGTTCTTTGTTATAGAGCCAAAAAGATTGGAGAAGTGGTTTACCCATACATCTCCATTTTGGATAGATAATTCTTTGTGTTGTTGTTTGTTTAGTGTTTTCCAATTTTCCCAGAAGTGATTTGATTCTATGGATTCTTCAATTAAATTGAGCTGATTTCTGACGTGCTGTTCCTTCTTTTTCTGTAGTGTATTTCTGTATTGTTTTAGTGATTCACCATAGTGAAGGCGTAGACTCAGATTTTCTGGTGTCTATGTTTTTGGTTGGATAGGTTTCTCAATTTCTTTCTTAGGTTTTTGCATTCTTCATCAAACCATTTGTCATTGTTGTTAATTTTCTTCAGTTTTCTGTTTGAAATTTTTTGATTTGATAGGGAAGCTGAGAGGTCAAATATACTGTTTAGGTTTTCTACTGTCTTCATTAAATATGGGGATTCTAGTGGGGGGATATAGGTAGCACACAGAAGGACATTATCCTCTGTTGAAATAATTTCCATTTGAATTTCTAGCTAAATTAGCATACCTCCTGAGTCCCTTCCCTGTTTCACACCTGGTAGTTTGGTGGATGGGACTACCAGCTCTCTGTAACCTAGAGGGCAACCAGTGGGTCCATCTCTATACCTCTCCTCCATCTCCATCTCCATCTCCTCTCTCTCTCTCTCTCTCCTATCTATTCTCACTCTCTCTCTCTGTGCCATAATCACTTGTCGGTTTTGCTGAGATGACAGAATGACATGTGTACTTGTGTACAGGCTCCGTCCATACTTTCAGACTCTAGACAACTCTGTTTCATCGGCTACTGTATGTTTCAACTGAAGCCTTGGCTACTAACAGAAACACTGAACACACATGAGGACCATATGTGCTGTAAAGTGGGTTCCTTTGTAAAACGTGTCTCTCATTATCTGTGGTGAAACAGTGGCAGACTGTGTGTACTGTAGTCTGTTGGCAGTGGGAGGAGAGCTGTACATCTGAGAGGGTTCAACATCAGGACGTGAATCCAAACACATGGAGAGAATTTGAGCGAGACTAAGACCACAGGAGATAGACTATCCCTGCCTTTTCCCTGTCCAGCTAAGCATCTTGCCTTCCTCTGCCGAACAAATAGTCTTTCCCTGCCAAGCTCTGTTGTTCCACACCTGTCACAACTAGAGCTAACATCTCCTAGCGTCAGAAGGCCTGCCATCTTTATCTGTGTGTGTATGTGTGTCTGAGGAGGGACTGAGAGTGTGTGTGTGTGTGTGTGTGATTGTGTGTGTGTGTGTGTGTGTGTGTGTGTGTGTGTGTGTGTGGAGAGATGAGATGTAGACAGGATAGAGGATGGAGAAGAGCAGCTCTAATGTCACGTCCTGACCATGGTAAGCTGTTAGTTTTTTCTACGTTGCTATGTTCTAGTTTTGTATTTCTATGTTGGGTTGTTCTAGTTTTTGTATTTCTATGTTGGGCTTTGTTTGAGATGATCTCCAATTAGAGGCAGCTGGTCATCGTTGTCTCTAATTGGAGGTCATATTTAAGTTGGTGTTTGTCACCTAGGTTTGTGGGAGATTAATTTTGAGTAGTGTATGTTTCACCGCTGCGTCATGGTTTGTTGTTTTGTTTATTCAGTTTATTTATGTATTGCATAGTTTCACAGTATAAATAAAATGTGGAACGACACACACACTGCACTTTGGTCCGCTCATTCCTACGACAACCGTGACATCTAAAGGCCCAGGGTTTTGGATGTGGGCTTCTTAAGGGTGTGGAAACAGGATTAGGCCTACTGAAACACAGAGCATTGTTGCTTTGATGTCTCTCTCTCTACTCTTCTTTCCCCCTCTCTCTTCTCTTTTTCTCTTTTGTCTTCTCTTTCTCTCCTCCTTTTCCAGACAGATCCTTTGTCATTTTTTATTTTATTTTCTAATTTCTACACTCCCACCCTTTCTGAGTGATCGTAACGCCCCAATCCCTGTCATGGCAAGCGAACCAGAGCTGAAGGTGTTAAGTGTTTAATTACATTCAGAATAGGGAGTGGGAGAACCGCTAAGAAGAGAGAGGAATACAGGGCCCATATTCATAAAGCATCTCACAGTAGGAATGCTGATTTAGGATCAGGTTTGCCTTTTAGATAATAAAGGATGGACTAGGGGACTTGATCCTAGATCAGCACCCCTCTCCTACTCTGAGACGCTCTATAAATGTGAGCCTTGATGTATATTGTATTCTTACTTTGTACATATCCATCTTAGGAGAAAATTCCCACTGTGATAATTGAAAGGGTTGGTCTTAAATTATTCAATGTGGGGCTGTCGACCAAAATATCTTGGTCAACCTTAAGTCGTCTGTTCTTTCGAGCAATCAATTGGTGGAAATTTTCAAATGTGTATTTTTCCATATATAGACACACCCTATGTGTTTTAATAAAATCAACTATATGCATTGAGCTTGTCTGACACTTTAACCACACTGTTTGATGAAATAAGACACAAATGACTCAAGAGGGAGCAAGAGATCAAGATAACAAGAAGAGAAAAACCTTAACCTGACCGGACCATCCTCCTCCCGCTCCTACTGGCTTTCGTAGATTATGCTATTACTCTCCTGAAGTAGCCAATAATTGGGTGCACAAGGAGTTGGCAACCTTTCTCATGTGGAATTCCGATTTATCTTAGCATTTCTACCGATCTGTGTGCCAGTTATGGTTTTCATATGCACATTTTCATGGAAGAGTTTTATTGCATTTATAATAATGTATTTTGCCATTGCCAACTATGTAAAAATAGCCTACATAAAGCCAACAAATAAAAACACTGCAGCCTGCAGGTTGAAAATATCCTGATCAAAATAAATATCCTATAAATCACATTGGCTACACATGGCCTGTCTGCAACGAACTTGAAACATTATATCAACTATTAACTTCCTCAGGCCGAAAGCTGGTGCGAGCGAACTTCCAACATTGTATAAAATATTCTGTCCCTTAGAGTTTCCTGCACCAATGAGCATGGGACAGACACAGATGTAGGCTATTTGCGCAAGGGATAAGAAGTAATCAGGTAGGCCTAATTTATGACATTTCGACTGGATCAGAGCATTACATTTTTCCCTTTCACGCTGAGTGGTTATCGAAAGGAAGAGTGCTGGAAAGAGGAACTATTGTCATTCTCAATGGATGTAAAAACAGACTTTGTTTGCTTGCTGTTTGAGGTGAAGAAAATGAATGGGGAGTAGTACACAGCGTTGTACAATTAGCCTTTTAAAATGATAAACTTGGATTAGCTAACACAATGTGCCATTGGAACACAGGAGTGATGGTTGCTGATAATGGGCCTTCTTTACGCCTACGTAGATATTCCATAAAAAATCTTCAGTTTCCAGTTACAATAGTCATTTACAACATTAACAATGTCTATACTGTATTTCTGATCAATTTGATGTTATTTTAATGGACAACATTTTTTGCTTTTCTTTCAAAAACAAGGATATTTCTAAGTGACCCCAAACTTTTGAACAGTAGTGTATATTTGCTGCTGCTCGACTAAAAAACATCTTGGTCGACCAACAGCCTATCGACCAAACAATCGACCCGTCGACTAATTGGGGTCAACCCAGTGTGATAAACATTCTACAGATTAAATTCCCTGGTCAGCATCTACGGCACAGATCAGTGTGGGTGAACAATACTGCTGACCACTAATATGATCCAATCATGGGCTGATCAAATGCCATCTGAGTGTAAATCACTGTTCAATAGCAGATGAGCAGTATGACTGTGTAGCTGAAACCATTGATCATTACTTTACACTAGAGCAGTGGTCCCCAACCTTTTCTGAGTCCAGATCACTTTCGTAGTCAAAAAGCAAGCCGAGATCTAGTTGGTGTAGCACTTGAGAGGCACAGCTGAGCATAAATTTAAATAATTAGCAAATCGTTTGCTTTTTGATTTTACTGGACTGATGCTGCATCTGCTGCATCTGTGCCTGCATCTGTCATGGTGCTTTCAACACAACTGGGAACTCTGGGGGGAAAAACGAGGTCAAATCATGACGTCAGTCATCTCCAGGCCGAAAAGTCAGAGCTCTAGAAAGATGCCAGAGTTTCCGAGTTGGAATTCCGAGTTGGATGACCGTTCAAAGGGATTTTTGCCAGTCGGATCTCGTTTTCTTTTTTTTAGATCACAGTGGCCTTGAACGCACTGAAGTCAGAAGTCTGAGATTTCCGAGTTCAGAGTTCACAGTTGTTTTGAACACATCCTTTAGTCACAACGGAAGGAGGGAGAGAGCAGCAGAGGGTCAGCCTCCATTGGTCCCTGCTCTCTCCTTCCTTTCCTCCAGTGAGACTGACCAGAGAGAGGGGACACCGCATCTGTCTCATACACAAATTCATGTTGTTCCTATGACCAGAGATATTCAAATAAACACGACGAGGTGCTAATAATAATAAAAACGCAGGGCTACCGATACACTTGCCTACTCATTCATTGCAACTGAAGTGCAAGTGGAAGTAGGGAGAAGCATGTTTTATGTTTTGTAATAGTGTTGAATAAAAACAGTGTTGACAGTGCTGAAACATGAACTCACTCATAAAAACAGCAGCTCTTTGCTGTATTCTTTGACAGACTGGCTCTGGTCATGGTTTTTTAAATGATGAAATCTCATGTAGGCTCGTATCAAACTTTGCCGTGGCCAGGGTCGTGGAAGCTGTAGGCGTGATTTGAGCTATCAGTGATTTGAGCTATCCGATTGGCCAGCGCAGTAGGCAAACTCAATTTAGCCACAGATCTCCTGGGTAGGCAGAGTTTTGTCTTTTCAAACAAATGAAATGGTTCAAAATGGAACACTTTGCCTGCCTGGTGTGCAGGGCTTCTGAATCAAGTGCACCTACTGCCAACAGCACAACCCGTGAAAAGGAATGCAAGCCTTTATCATTGGCTTTTCTACAGAAATGTTTGATGATCGACTAGGAATGCCTTGAAGATCTACCAGTTGATCAGTCGGTGACCTGTGCACTAAAGATTTCATTCTCTGTTGTCGATCATTTTCAGTGTGTTTCTATTGACCCTGATGGAGGCTGTAAAGGAAATATCTGACACAATTGATCATATTCACTTCAAAACACTTTCTTGTGTGATTCTTAGCTCATAACCCCTCTGGGGTCATAGGCAGCATTCCTCCTCCTCCAAACACGGCGAGTTGAGTTGATGCCAAAGAGCTCCATTTTGGTCTCATCTGACCACAACACTTTCACCCAGTTGTCCTCTGAATCATTCAGATGTTCATTGGCAAACTTCAGACGGGCATGTATATGTGCTTTCTTGAGCAGGGGGACCTTGCGGGCGCTGCAGGATTTCAGTCCTTCACGGCGTAGTGTGTTACCAATTGTTTTCTTGGTGACTATGGTCCCAGCTGCCTTGAGATCATTGACAAAATCCTCCTGTGTAGTTCTGGGCTGATTCCTCACCGTTCTCATGATCATTGCAACTCCACGAGGTGAGATCTTGCATGGAGCCCCAGGCCGAGGGAGATTGACAGTTCTTTTGTGTTTCTTCCATTTGCGAATAATCGCACCAACTGTTGTCACCTTCTCACCAAGCTGCTTGGCGATGGTCTTGTAGCCCATTCCAGCCTTGTGTAGGTCTACAATCTTGTCCCTGACATCCTTGGAGAGCTCTTTGGTCTTGGCCATGGTGGAGAGTTTGGAATCTGATTGATTGATTGCTTCTGTGGACAGGTGTCTTTTATACAGGTAACAAACTGAGATTAGGAGCACTCCCTTTAAGAGTGTGCTCCTAATCTCAGCTCGTTACCTGTATAAAAGACACCTGGGAGCCAGAAATCTTTCTGATTGAGAGGGGGTCAAATACTTATTTCCCTCATTAAAATGCAAATCAATTTATAACATTTTTGACATGTGTTTTTCTGGATTTTTGTTGTTGTAATTCTGTCTCTCACTGTTCAAATAAACCTACCATTAAAATTATAGACTGATCATTTCTTTGTCAGTGGGCAAACTTACAAAATCAGCAGGGGATCAAATACTTTTTTCCCTCACTGTACCTACATGTTGCAATTTGTTCCTACAACCATGTATTTCCATGGTATTTCCCTAGGCAGGTGTACATACCATGTACTATAAGTAATGTATATATGCATCATGTGTTATCTTGTTGTTACCGTTAGAGCTCAGTCCGACTCTCATTGTACTGTCCGTTCTGATGTCAGAGATGGGTGAGGTCAGAGGTCGAGTGTCAAAGGGCGTGCCGTCCTCTTCCAGTCCATCCAGGAAGAGACTGACGCTTTTGCCATGCACCTGTGGACCAATTAGAATCCACAATTATTCTGTGGATCAAACATAACTCAATGTTACTTTGTCCTTGACACTGTACATTACTTTACTCTGTGCTTGAAACATTTTGATTCAGTTTTATACAGTGAGGTGTTAAAAAGTTAACATTTCAATGACAAAGTTTTGGCCATCTCCTGGTCCTTGCCTTGTCCTGATACAAGCTTTATAAAGAGTATCTAACAGTGTGGGGATCCTGTCCCTGAAGGAGAGTAAGATGTATAGCCCAGCAGCCTTCAGCATTCAGTCTGAGTAAATTATACACAGGGATAATCTTCCAGTTTATTTCCCTACCAGAAACCCTCATTCTAAAACCTCAGCCACAAATGAGCTTCCTGTTGACCAAAACCACTCTTCACCCCAGCCATGAATATTAAAACACAAACACAGTCAAAGCAACTGCTTCCATTCAGATCAAAACTCCAGAGAAATACGTTCATAGACCTTAGAAAACTTCAACGTCCCACTCTCTTCTCTCTTTCTCCCCTCTCTTCTCTCTTTCTCCCCTCTCTTCTCTCTTTCTCCCCTCTCTCTCAAAATGTTTCTGTCTATCCCCCTCTCCCCCTCTTGCTGTGTCTGGCTAGCATGCTCTGTGGTAGCACAGATAAAACCAGTCTCTCTCTTTTCTAACACATTCCCCCTCTCTCTCAAGTGTTTTCTATCCGCCTCTTCTCTCCTCGCCTCTTTAGAGGAGTTGAAAAAGGTGCAGGGGAAATAAGTCTGGCCCAAAACGTCTTTGGGGATGAAGGCAAGGCGGCGCTTGGCTCGACTCAACAACTGTCTGTCTGGAAGATACTTAAGACTTGCACTTTCATGACGGCTGATTGAAGACTGCGGAGACGGCGAGAGAGAGACGGAAAGACGGAGAAAGAGAAGGACGTAGAGAGAAGGCCGCTCTTGGAATCTGTAACCAGCCAATGGCGTGCGTGGAGATCTGAAGAGTTGTCATGGTGATGTAAATGAATTGGGAAGAGCTTCATCCTGCTTAGCGCCACGCGCCCCTTTGAAACCCCGACCAGCACTCCTTTGTTCGTTTTAGAAAATTATTTTTTTCTCTTCTTATTTTTTTACCTCTCTTTGCTGCCTTCGTTCTTTTTTCAACTACTGTTGCTTCAAGAGACCCTCGAGTTTCTTCTTCTTCTTTCCCTCACCTGTCCCATTGACAGCAGGTGCTGTAGAGAGAGGCCCAGATTAACACCTGTCTCTCACCTGCCTCCTACCTGTCTTTCTTACCTGTCTCTCTCTCAGCTGTAGGCTATCTGTCTCTCTCACCTTTCTCTCTCTCACGTCATCTCTCACAGCCAGTCCATTGAATGTAGCTGTGCAGTAGAACAGTGTGTTTTACAGGCCCAGATTAACCCAAGGCCTGGCCAGTGGCAGTGGAAAGCTTTTAATGACTCACTGAGCACCGATCACTGGACACTGGCAAACAAACAGCTTTAAAAGCGCTCCGCTTTCAGTGTGTGTTTGTGTGTAAGTGTATGTGTGTACGTTTTGTGTGTGTGTGTGCGCATGCGTGCGTGCGTGCGTGTGTATGTATGGGTGTGTGTGTGTGTGTGTGTGTGGTAGAATGTCCCATTGTCTGAACTGTCCCTCTGACCCATTAGTTTATCTGCTGATGTAACAAGGCAGGGTTGGGAGTCAGGTATCTGCTGTGGACTCTGATCTGGTACAGACAGACAGACAGGTAGACAGACAGATGTAGGGACAGAGCATAGCGAGAGCGAGAGCGAGATGGTGAAATGTAATGAAGTGTCATTAAGGTAGTAACTAGCAGAGGCTTTATGTCAGTGTGAATGATAAGGTTGTTCCTGTTGTGTGAATCTGTTTTAGAGTAATTTTTGAGTAATTTCCCAGTTTGCTCTCTGTGATTTTGTATGGACTACACTTTACAAACATTATAAGCCTTTATAAGGCTGCAAAATTCCTGTAACTTTCCCAAATTCCCAGGTTTTTTAGAAATCCTGATAGGCGGATTCCTGATTTCCTGCTTATTCCCTCCTGATTACAGACATTTTTGAAAAACCTTGAATTTCGGGGGAGGTTTTATGACCCTCCATAAATACCTTTCCCCCTTTTTCTCTCCACTCTACAGAATGGACTCTTGGAAAGCACTTTGTTAACATAGAGAGAGTATTGTAACATCAAAAGGTTGGGGAAAAGAACACTCTTTACGTAATCCAACCAGTTGAAAGTGTCCATTGGTACTTAAAGAATATGATGTCAGATCAGTTGTCATCTGAGACATTATTACTGATGATAGGATGACATAAACTGTATCTTGGATTCACATGGAATTGTTGTGCAATTTAAATGTTGAAATATGAAACTACTTGTGAAAAGATGAAATGTAATTTTATCTTTTAAAATGAGAGAATTGTTTTCATAAGTAAAATATGCTCAATCAGTGGCCACGCCCACGTGAATAGGCATTGGTTGGAAAGGATGAACCAACCCCTTTTCTACATTTCTATAAGAGCCCCCGTGACCCAATTCACGGCGAACTAAGCCAACCTCAGCGTGAGCTCTGGTTGTGAATGGTTGAACAACTACAACCTAAGGAAATGAACCTTCTGTTCCCGATGACGTGAGGACCGATGTCCATACATTTAGAAGGGGCCGAATTTCAACGTGGAGGTGACGATCGCCACGCTGGATGGATGAATTTGACTACACCAACCAGAATATAGCATGAGCTTATAGTATGGCAACTTGGTATGAACTTTGAACTCTTATTCACTAAAGAAGTGATACATCCTAGACGTCGAGTTATCAGCAGCAGCTGTAAACGTGGCCTAGGAAAGGACGGACAATCTCTTCAGAACGACAGGGTACTACAACGTATTCGACCAGAAATATTCTTCAAAAGACAAGGGAGTTCTCTGCTGGGCAACCCAGCCTTCCATCTTCGACAAATCTATCCAAGTGCAGCTCTGAGTAAATATATTTCTTGCGTTTTCCTTTTACCGAATGGGCGGATATTTAGAATGCATAAGATTCTGTATTTATGATGGCATAGCTTCATAAGGTCCGATAGAGACCCAATCCTTTTGTTCCTCAGTCTTCCTGTGCTTTCATTCAAACCCAACCCCCTTTCTTTGTGTAACGAGCCGTCATATCGGTTTCGTCCGCTAGGGACGTTTCTTTTATAACATAATTAGTCATCAATGTATGATCCATCCTGTGTATATGTAATTCTGTGTGATTATTTAGGTATTTAGTAAATACATAATTAAACCAAATGTTGTATTGCTGAGTCAACTTGTTAGCCAGGGTTCGTGAAGATAACCAAGAATTTTCCGACGTTCAGATGAGACTGAATAAGGTGACGATTAATAATTGACTGCTATTGATGTAAAAGATTACCAGGTCTTTAAGAGTTTATTCGGAAGACAATAGCTCTATAAACATTCTTCCGTGGTGCCCCGACTTCCTAGTTAATTACATTCACATGATTAGTTTGAGGTAATATTAAGGTAATCGGTAATATTAAGGTAATCAGGTAATATTAATTACAGAGAATTGATTTCATAAAATAGCATGTGATATTATTTAATCCATGTAAAGACACGACAGCTGTTTTTAAATGAGATCCCATATGGGCTGATTTGGCAACAGAAGATATTCAGAGGAGTGAATCCGAGCAGGTTTGGATCAGATCTACACTACATTAGTTTATAAGTATGCTCGACACACAGAGGAAGGGCGTTATTCTATATTTACATTGATGTCAGTTAGCAGACATCCTTATCCAGAGCGTATTACAATAAATGCATTGAGCTGAGGATGTGTAAATACAGTACTGTGCAAACAGGCCAGGAACAGACGGCGAGCTTAAGATTTCTATTAGGATGTATGATATTAGTGGGTATTAGGACTGAACATTAGAACAGATGCCCTTTCCTGCTGCCCTGCAGATGACACTAGCTCAATAGAGGCGCCTGTCATAAGCACGCACGCACGCACACACACACGCACACACACACACACGCATGCATACACATATACAAACGCATGCATACACATATACACACACACACACACACAGTGGAAAGAGAGGCCTCCAACTCTGACACACACACACACGCGCACACACGTCGCACGCACAGGATACAGAGGTCTGTGTCTCTGACACTCCAAACAAGCCCCCGCTGCCTTCGCTGACCTAGCTCAGCCCCCTCCTCTACCCTTCCCCTCCTCTCCCCCACTGTGACTGACACACCACTCACTGATAACGCAGTCTCATTGCAGGGCCGGGAGAGCTGTCAGAGGGGAGAGAGACACTCAACAGAGGAAGGAGGGATGGAGGGAGGGAAGAAGGGATGGAGATATCATGAGGAGAGATACTCCTGTGCTGCTGGATGAGGCTACGGACCGACACACACACATGCGCGCGCGCCCGCAATCCTCTCCATGTTTTATTTATGGCCCTGTCTCGTCCTCTCTGTGTGACTGACTCTTATAATTTAAATGAAGCAGAAATGTTTTCCTGTTTATAATTTGTTACATTATCACAGGTTTTAGTATAAAGCAGGGCCAGGGCCAAGAGAGGAGTGAAATATCACTGTCTGAAAAGAGAGGAGGATAAAGATTTATTTATTTATTTATTTAATTAATTTTTTATTTATAAGATATCCAGTATATACACAAAGAGAGAGGTATAGAGGCGAGAGGGAAGGAGAGGTCGGGTCGGGAATATAGAGGAGAGCGAGCGAGAGAGAGGAGAAGATAGGGGGGAGAGGGGAATATACTGGATATAGAAAGGTGGAATAGAGTCACACGGTGGCTATTGATGCAGTAAAGGAGGTACAGAGGCAAGGAAGCAGCCCTCTCTCTCTCATCCCTCCATCCCTCTCTCCCCCTTCCCCCGTCTCAGCAGAAGGAAGCAGCCCTCTCTCTCTCTCATCCCTCCATCCCTCTCTCCCCCTGCCCCCCGTCTCAGCAGAAGGAAGCAGCAAGCCCTCTCTCTCTCTCTCTCTCTCTCTCTCTCCATCCCTCCATCCCTCTCTCCCCCTGCCCCCGTCTCAGCAGAAGGAAGCAGCAAGCCCTCTCTCTCTCCATCCCTCTCTCCCCCTGCCCCCGTCTCAGCAGAAGGAAGCAGCCCTCTCTCCATCCCTCCATCCCTCTCTCCCCCTGCCCCAGTCTCAGCAGAAGGAAGCAGCCCTCTCTCTCTCCATCCCTCTCTCCCCCTGCCCCCCGTCTCAGCAGAAGGAAGCAGCCCTCTCTCTCTCTCTCCATCCCTCTCTCCCCCTGCCCCCCGTCTCAGCAGAAGGAAGCAGCAAGCCCTCTCTCTTTATCCATCCCTCCATCCCTCTCTCCCCCAGCCCCCCGTCTCAGCAGAAGGAAGCAGCAAGCCCTCTCTCTCTCTCATCCCTCCATCCCTCTCTCCCCCAGCCCCCCGTCTCAGCAGAAGGAAGCAGCAAGCCCTCTCTCGTACCATCCCTCCATCCCTCTCTCCCCCAGCCCCCCGTCTCAGCAGAAGGAAGCAGCAAGCCCTCTCTCTCTCCCATCCCTCCATCCCTCTCTCCCCCTGCCCCCCGTCTCAGCAGAAGCTCTGATGAACTGCCAATTTTTCCCTTTATCACATTAGCACAGCCATGGGAGAAACACATTTGTTCTACTCAAGTACACTAAAGATACAATTACTAGTCCAGGATATACATGTTTTATATCACCGCCGGCCCATAGTGCTATGAGGACCCAGCCATATATATATATTACACTAGCATGACAGTTGATTTAAGAAAAGAAAACTGTCTCCGGGGAGAGGGAAGAGTCCCACATATAAGAGGACTTGTCAGTGCTTTAATAAAGGCTATAACTCCGGAGAGACTTTTCCTTTGAACACAAAGCATACCACTGCATTCTTTTAAAGTGGGAGATGCGCAGAAATCATCCCGTCTAACAAGACGGGATACACCACACCATGGCTGCATAGTCAGGTTGGCTGACTTCTATCTCTTTATTCGCTCTCTCTCCTCTCTCTCTCTCTCTCTCTCTCTCTTCCTCTCTCTCACACGCTCCCTCTCTCTCTCTCTCTCTCACATGCTCTCTCTCTCTCATGCACTCTCTCTTCCTTTCCCTCTTGTCCTCTCTCTCTCTCTCTTCCTCTCTCTCTCACACGCTCCCTCTCTCTCTCTCTCACACGCTCTCTCTCTCTCTCATGCACTCTCTCTTCCTTTCCCTCTCGTCCTCTCTCTCTCTCTTCCTCTCTCTCTCTCTCTCATGCACTCTCTCTTCCTTTCCCTCTCATCCTCTCTCTCTCTCTCTTCCTCTCTCTTTATCTACTGTATCTCTACTCAATTCAATTCAATTTCAATTCAATTTAAGGGCTTTATTGGCATGGGAAAGATATGTTAACATTGCCAAAGCAAGTGAAGTAGATAATAAACAAAAGTAAAATAAAACAATACAAATGAACAGTAAACATTACACTCACAAAAGTTCCAGAAGAATAAAGACATTTCAAATGTCATATTATATTAAGTGCAAATAGTCTCTTTCTCATCTCCCCAATCACGCTCTCATACTGCCAACTGTAAAGTTTGGTGGAGGAGGAATAATGGTCTGGGGCTGTTTTTCATGGTTCGAGCTAGGCCCCTTAGTTCTAGTGAAGGGAAATCATAACACTGCAGCATACAATGACATTCTACACGATTCTGTGCTTCCAACATTGTGGCAACAGTTAGGGAAAGGCCCTTTTCCTGTTTCAGCATGACAATGCCCCCGTGCACAACACGAGGTCCATACAGAAATGGTTTGTCGAGATCGGTGTGGAAGAACTTGACTGGCCTGCACAGAGCCCTGAACTCAACCCCATCGAACACCTTTGGGAGGAATTGGAACGCCGACTGCGAGCCAGGCCTAATCGCCCAACATCAGTGCCTGACCTCACTAATGCTCTTGGCTGAATGGAAGCAAGTTCCAACATCTAGTGGATGATTTTGGAATGAGATGTTCAACGAGCACGTGTCAACATACTTTTGGAAATGTAGTGTAGTGTATTGATGCTGTTGTTCAAATGCACAGATCACTTTATACATCTTCTCAAAGAAACTACAGGTAGTTCAAAAACTTGGCATCATATTTCTGTCATGCTGCTTTGTTGACAACTCCAACCATCTGGCGCCCCGGGTATTCAGCCAATCAGTGGCTGCCGCTGCTCTCTATCTCACTCTCTCTCTTGCTCTCTGTCCCTCTCACTCTCTTTATTCCAGCCTCTCTACATCTATAGAGGGGTGTTGTGGGAAACCATGAAAAGTAGTGCACCCAAGCTGAGATGTGGTGTTTGGAGGGAGTTTAAATGTAAACCCAATGGAAGTGTTCTGATACACTGAATTGATTTCAAAACAATGGAAGTGGTTCTTCAATGGGAATAATTGTGTTTTTAAGAGTTGTGTGAAAACACTTTTTGGTGTTTCAGTCAGGTCTCAAATTTCCCGGCGGCATCAACGGCCATGGCGCATACTGAAGAGTTCAGAAGAACTGTCCACATTTACTTTTCGTCAGCCAACAAGATGAGTAACAAACAGCAAAATCACAAGCCTATTTTTAGTTATTTTTTACTTTTATTTAACTAGGCAAGTCAGTTAAGAACAAATTCTTATTTACAATGACGGCCTAGGAACAGTAGGTTAACTGCCTTGTTCAGGGGCAGAATGACAGATTTTTACCTTGTCAGCTCGGGGATTTGATCTAGCAACCCTTCGGTTACAAGTCCAACGCCCTAACCACTGGTACAAAAGTTGACCTATTCTATATGTCAGCTTGTCATTCTGTGCGAGAAATACATATTCCAAACATAGCCTACTCTGGGACAGTTGTGGGATGTAATAGATGCCCCAAAAACATTTAAAAGCAATGATCCTGACGCAACAGATCAGAACGTTTAAAATGTTAAACTATTAGGCTACTTCATCACATTATAAACACAGCAATGCACACACGACAGTAGGCGCAAATGTTCCAAAATGCAATTAGTGGGAAAACACTGTTCTCAATAGTGTACAGCAAATGTCCACAGATTCAAGCCTTTAGACGTTAATACTAATCATGATCCTACATTATATTTGTCAAACGTGACTGGCATCTTGCCTAAATGTAACTAAAAGTCTCATTAAAGGTTGGCTACATTTTCAGGCGCCTCCCCCATGTCAGGATATGACAGGCTGTAGCCAATACACATAGGCTATCCCCTACACTTTGACATGTAGGCTAATTATTTATGTACTTTTACATACACTTACAGTGCTTTCAGAAAATATTCAGACCCCCGGACATTTTCCACATTTTTTTACGTTACAGCCTTATTCTAAAATGTATTAAATAAAACATGTTCCTCAACAATCTACACACAATACCCCATAATGACAAAGCGAAAACAGTTTTGTAGAAATTAGACATTTTAGCAAATGTATAAAAAATGTAAAACAGATAACTTATTTACATAAGTATTTCCTTTGCCCTGAGACTAGAAATTGAACTCAGTAACATCCTGTTTCCAATGTCATTAATGTAAGGAAAGAAATGATATTATATTATATTGAATGTAGGCTACCTGTTCTGCATGTGTTGAAGTGTGTAAAATTGCCTCGGCTGAGAGGATAGGCAGTTGTGTAGGACTCTAGTGGAGGGTAAACTTATAGGTATAGGGAGCTTAACTTTTTTTTTCCACGACCGGGAATCAGAGTTTACCCACCTATTTATTTTACCACTACATCACTAGCTACCGGTATGTCTATTTTAACTTCATGGTAATACACTGTAGCCTAGTCTAGTATGTTGACCATGTGTGTTAGTGTGAGCATCCTGTTTTTCCCGCGACAGTTTCAGACCCATTTCAGGTGTCCTGACTTTTCAGGCTACAAAAAAGGTAAATCTGTCAACAAGACATATCAATTAATGTAGGCATCATCAATGACAATAACGGAATGTCATTGGGCACATTTTTTGGTGTTTTCCAACAGTAGTCTATTTCCATTCATCAAATGGTGCCACTATACATGTGGTTTGGGGGCTGGAATTATTTAGGAGTGGATGAACATGCACAGGTAGCCTACTATTTCAAGTGATTTGTTTGACAATCAGATGAACATATCATGACTGGTTGTGTTCATGCCACATTAAAAAGTAAATCATTTTTAATGTTCAAATTAAGCCTTTATTATTAGGACCATAAAAAATATATATTGTCACGGTATAATCCACACTGATCACTGGTATTCATGTGAGAAGGTGGATGTGAACCCAGGTTTCCTACTTGTCAAAACACTGCCTTAGTCCACTCAGCCAGTCTTCAGGAGTAAGCTGTTGTGCTGAACCACCGGTGTTACACTGATCACATGGCACCTGAATCAGACATGAGATAAGTAAGGGATGCTTCAGGATTTTTGCAATGAAGGCCTTTATCTACTTCCCCAGAGTCAGATGAAGGCCTTTATCTACTTCCCCAGAGTCAGATGAACCCATGGATATCATTTTTATGTCTCTGTGTGCAATCTGAAAAGAGCCATATCAGGGGATATCTTTACATGACACATCTTTGTTATTCTAGAGAAAACAGACCATTTCCAATGCATAGTTTGAGTTTTGTGGATATGCACCACATGCATACAAATTCTGAATCCAGATGTGGCTTTTAGACATATACAGTGGCAAGAAAAAGTATGTGAACCCTTTGGAATTACCTGGATTTCTGCATAAATTTGTCATAAATGTTATCTGATCTTCATCTTAGTCACTACAACAGACAAACACAGTGTGCTTAAACTAATAACACACACATTTTTGTATTTGTCTTGTCTATATTGAATACATCATTTAAACATTCACAGTGTAGGTTGGAAAAAGTATGTGAACCCCTAGGCTAATGACTTCTCCAAAAGCTAATAGGAGTCAGGAGTCAGCTAACCTGGAGTCCAATCAATGAGTTGAGATTGGAGATGTTGGTTAGAGCTGCCCTGCCCTATAAAAAACACTCACACAATTTGAGTTTGTTATTCACAAGAAGCATTGCCTAATGTGAACCATGCCTTGAACAAAAGAGATCTCAGAAGACCTAAGATTAAGAATTGTTGACTTGCATAAAGCTGGAAAGGGTTACAAAAGTATTTCTAAAATCCTTGATGTTCATTAGTCCACAGTAAGACAACTTGTCTATAAATGGAGAAAGTTCAGCACTGTTGCTACTCTCCCTAGGAGTGGCCGTCCTGCAAAGATGACTGCAAGAGCACAGCGCAAATTGCTCAATGAGGTTAAGGAGAATCATAGTGTCAGCTAAAGACTTACAGAAATATCTGGAACATGCTAACATTTTTGTTGAGAAGTCTACAATATGTAAAACACTAAACAAGAATGGTATTCATGGGAGGACACCACGGAAGAAGCCACTGCTGTCCAAAAAAAACCTGAAGTTCGCAAAAGAGCTCCTGGATGTTCCACAACGCTTCTGGCAAAATATTCTGTGGACAGATTAAACTAAAGTTGAGTTGTTTGGAAGGAAGGAACACACAACACTATGTGTGGAGAAGAAAAGGCACAGCACACCAACATCAAAACCTCATCCCAACTGTAAAGTATGGTGGAGGGAGTATCATGGTTTGGGGCTGCTTTGCTGCCTCAGGGCCTGGACAGCTTACTATCATCGATGGAAAAATTAATTCCCAAGTTTATCAAGACATTTTGCAGGAGAATGTAGGGCTATCTGTCCGCCAATTGAAGCTCAACAAAAGTTGGGTGAGGCAACAGGACAACGACCCAAAACACAGAGGTAAATCAACAACAGAATGGCTTCAACAGAAGAAAATACACCTTCTGGAGTGGCCCAGTCAGAGTCCTGACCTCAACCCAATTTAAAATTGTGATCATGATCATGAGAATGGTTCACATCAGACATCCTAAGAATATTGCTGAACTGAAACAGTTTTGTAAAGATGAATGGTCCAAAATTCCTCCTGACCGTTGTGCAGGTCTGATCCGCAACTACACAAAACGTTTGGTTGAGGTTATTGCTGCCAAAGGAGGGTCAACCAGTTATTAAATCCAAGGGTTCACATACTTTGTTCAAAAAAGACATGAAAACGTATAATTGTTTGTGTGTTATTAGTTTAAGAAGACTGTCTGTCTATCTACTTAGATGAAGATCAGATCAAATTTTATGACCAATTTATGCAGAAATCCAGGTAATTCCAAAGGGTTCACATACTTTTTCTTGCCACTGTACGATATTGGGATTACTCTGAATATCACACATGGACATTTCCTATGGCCAGATATGGACTCATTCAATATTCAGACATCCTATTTTCTCTCTTCGTGTTGACAAATAATGATTATATACATTGCATATCTGTGTTTTCTCAGCACATTCAAGATTTGAGGCTATATTGATTCCAGATATGCTTCCCTTGGCTGAGGTCCATATCCAAATACGGATATGCTGAAAATAAGGACGATTTCTGATGAAATCCATATTTTTCTTTCATGCACAAATCATTTTTGGATTCCCTCCGGATATCGACTCATTAGATATCCTGATATAGGCCTATGTGGAAATCGTATTTTCTCTGTATGATGACAAATACTGACAGTAGACCTACATAGTGTCACGTCGGTTGAAAGGAGAGGACCAAGGTGCAGCGTGGTGAGCGTACATATTCTTTTTAGTAGAAAAGACGCCGAACAAAACAATAAACACTACCCAACAAACCGTGAAGCTAAAGGCTATGTGCCATAAACAAAGTCAACTTCCCACAACACAAGGAGGGAAAAGGGCTACCAAAGTATGGTTCCCAATCAGAGACAACGATAGACAGCTGTCCCTGATTGAGAACCATACCCGGCCAAAACATAGAAAATAAAGAACATAGAAAAAGGAACATAGAATGCCCACCCTAGTCACACCCTGGCCTACCCAAAATAGAGAATAAAAAAACCTCTCTATGGCCAGGGAGTGACACATAGTATATTTTCAGCACATACAAAACACATAATCTTGACTGAGGTCCATATCAGGATCTTGATATGCATTTTGATATGCTAAATAAGGACAATTAATGATGCTTATTTGAGTTTTGAGGACATTCTCAATAATTTCACGAATATTCAACACATATCACTCTTTCAGACCCTAGCTATAATTTTGTACACGATAAAGGTACATGCAAACTGCTAGCTAATTAGGCTTGATAAGGGGTAACTGTCATGGTCTCATGTTGCGGGAGAGGTTGTTGTCCTGGCACCACACTGCCAGGTCTCTGAACTCCGAGCCGGTGTAGTAGGATTCAATCTTAGTCCTGTATTGACGGTTTGCCTGTTTGTCGGAGGGCGTAGCGAGATTTCTTATAAGCATCCGGATTAGTGTCACGCTCCTTGAAAGCGGCAGCTCTAGCCTTTAGCTCAGTGTGGATGTTGCCTGTAATCCATGGCTTCTGGTTGGGATATGTACAGTTGAAGTCGGGAGTTTACATACACCTCAGCCAAATACATATAAACTCAGTTTTTCACAATTCCTGACATTTAATACATGTAAAAATTCCCTGTCTTAGGTCAGTTAGGATCACCACTTTCTTTTAAGAATGTGAAATGTCAGAATAATAGTAGAGAGAATGATTTATTTCATATTTTATTTCTTTCATCACATTCCCAGTGGGTCAGAAGTTTACATACACTCAATTAGTATTTGGTAGCATTGCCTTTAAATTGTTTAACTTGGGTCAAACGTTTCAGGTAGCCTTCCACAAGCTTCCAACTATAAGTTGGGTGAATTTGGGCCCATTCCTCCTGACAGAGCTGGTGTAACTGAGTCAGGTTTGTAGGCCTCCTTGCTCACACACGCTTTTTTAGTTCTGCCCACAGATGTTCTATAGAATTGAGGTCAAGGCTTTGTGATGGCCACTCCAATACCTTGACTTGGTTGTCCTTAAGGCATTTTGCCACAACTTTGGAAGTATGCTTGGGGTCATTGTCCATTTGGAAGACCCATTTGCGACCAAGCTTTAACTTCCTAACTGATGTCTTGAGATGTTGTTTCAATATATCCACCAAATTTTCCACCCTCATGATGCCATCTATTTTGTGAAGTGCACCAGTCCCTCCTGCAGAAAAGCACCCCCACAACATGATGCTGCCACCCCCGTGCTTCACAGTTGAGATGGTGTTCTTCAGCTTGCAAGGCTCCCCCTTTTTCCTCCAAACATAATGATGATCATTATGGCCAAAAAGTTCTATTTTTGTTTCATCAGACCAGAGGACATTTCTCCAAAAAGTATAATCTTTGTCCCCATGTGGAGTTGCAAGCCGTAATCTGGCTTTTTTATGGCGGTTTTGGAGCAGTGGCTTCTTCCTTGCTGAGCGGCCTTTCAGGTTATGTCAATTTAGGACTCGTTTTACTGTGGATAAAGATACTTTTGTACCTGTTTCCTCCAGCATCTTCACAAGGTCCTTTGCTGTTGTTCTGAGATTGCTTTGCACTTTTCGCACCAAAGTACGTTAATCTCTAGGAGACAGAACGCGTCTCCCTCCTGAGCGGTATGACGGCTGCGTGGTCCCATGGTGTTTATACCTTCGCACTATTGTTTGTACAGATGAACGTGGCACCTTCAGGCATTTGGAAATTGCTCCCAAGGATGAACCAGACTTGTGGAGGTCTACAGAATATTTTCTGAGGTCTTGGCTGATTTCTTTTGATTTTATCATGATGTCAAGCAAAGAGGCACTGAGTTTGAAGGTAGGCCTTGAAATACATCCACAGGTACACCTCCAATTGACTCAAATTATGTCAATTAGCCTATCAGAAGCTTCTAAAGCCATGACATCATTTTCTGGAATTTTCCAAGCTGCTTAAAGGCAGTCAACTTAGTGTATGTAAACCTCTGACCCACTGGAATTGTAATACAGTGAATTATAAGTTAAATAATCTGTCTGTAAACAATTGTTGGAAAATTTACTTGCGTCATGCACAAAGTAGATGTCCTAACCGACTTGCCAAAACTATAGTTTGTTAACAAGAAATTTGTGGAGTGGTTGAAAAATGAGTTTTAATGACTCCAACCTAAGTGTATGTAAACTTCCGACTTCAACTATACATACGGTCACTGTAAAGAATTATGGTCAGTTTTGCCAAATGGAGGGCGAGGGAGGGCTTTGTACGCATCTTTGTGTGTGGAGTAAAGGTGGTCTAGAGTTTTTTTTCTTCTGGTTGCAGATGTGACATGCTGGTAGAAATGAGGTAAAACAGATGTAAGATTTCGTGCATTAATTAATTAACCTGTTTGGGATAGGGGGCAGTATTTTCACGGCCGGATAAAAAACGTACCTGATTTAATCTGGTTACTACTCCTGCCCAGTAACTAGAATATGCATATAATTAGTATATTTGGATAGAAAACACTCTAAAGTTTATAAAACTGTTTGAATGGTGTCTGTGAGTATAACAGAACTCATATGGCAGGCCAAAACCTGAGAAGATTCTATACGGGAAGTGCCCTGTCTGACCATTTCTGGGCCTTCTATAGCCTCTCTATCTAAAATACAGCCTCTGTGCTGTAACGTGACATTTTCTAAGGCTTTCATTGGCTCTAGGAAGGCGCCAGAACGTGGAATGACAGCTCTGCAGTCTCTGGGCGAAAAACAGCAGTGGTTTTGGTGAGTGGTCCTTCTGAGGACAATGACACTGGCGCACGCGTGCACAAGACGACTCGCATAAAAATTGATTTTAAACAGCGTTTGACATGCTTTGAAGTACGGTAATGGAATATTTCGAATTTTTTTGTCACGAAATGCGCCGGCGCGTCACCCTTCGGATAGTGACTTGAACGCACGAACAAAACGGAGCTATTTGGATATAACTACGGATTATTTCGAACCAAAACAACATTTGTTGTTGAAGTAGAAGTCCTGGGAGTGCATTCTGATGAAGAACAGCAAAGGTAATCCAATTTTTCTTATAGTAAATCTGAGTTTGGTGAGTGCCAAACTTGTTGGGTGTCAAAATAGCTAGCCGTGATGGCCGGGCTATGTACTCAGAATATTGCAAAATGTGCTTTCACCGAAAAGCTATTTTAAAATCGGACACCGCGATTGCATAAAGGAGTTCTGTATCTATAATTCTTAAAATAATTGTTATGTTTTTTGTCAACGTTTATCGTGAGTAATTTTGTAAATTCACCAGAAGTTTTCGGTGGGTATGCTAGTTCTGAACAAAACATGCTAATGTAAAAAGCTGTTTTTTGATATAAATATGAACTTGATTGAACAAAACATGCATGTATTGTATAACATAATGTCCTAAGAGTGTCATCTGATGAAGATCATCAAAGGATAGTGATGCATTTAGCTGTGGTTTTGGTTTTTGTGACATATATGCTAGCTTGAAAAATGGGTGTGTGATTATTTCTGGCTGGGTACTCTCCTGACATAATCTAATGTTTTGCTTTCGCTGTAAAGCCTTTTTGAAATCGGACAATGTGGTTAGATAAAGGAGAGTCTTATCTTTCAAATGGTGTAAAATAGTCATATGTTTGAGAAATTGAAATTATAGCATTTTTAAGGTTTTTCGTATTTCGCGCCAGGCACTACCATTGGATATTGGTGAGGCTCCATAAGAAGTTAACTTCTTAGGGCTAGGCCCCTTTTTTCTCAATTTCCGCCTGAATGACATGCCCAAAGTAAACTGCGTGTAGCTCAGGCCCTGAAGCCAGGATATGCATATATACTGCTATTTTTTTAAAAATAAAACACTTAAACAACACATCCTAGATCTGAATGAAAGAAATAATCTTATTAAATACTTTTTTTCTTTACATAGTTGAATGTGCTGACAACAAAATCACACAAAAATAATCAATGGAAATCCAATTTATCAACCCATGGAGGTCTGGATTTGGAGTCACACTCAAAATTAAAGTGGAAAACCACACTACAGGCTGATCCAGCTTTGATGTAATGTCCTTAAAACAAGTCAAAATGAGGCTCAGTAGTGTGTGTGGCCTCCACGTGCCTCTATGACTTCCCTACAACGCCTGGGCATGTTCCTGATGAGGTGGCGGATGGTCTCCTGAGGGATCTCCTCCCAGACCTGGACTAAAGCATCCGCCAACTCCTGGACAGTCTGTGGTGCGACGTGGCGTTGGTGGATGGAGCGAGACATGATGTCCCAGATGTGCTCAATTGGATTCAGGTCTGGGGAACGGGCGGGCCAGTCCATAGCATCAATGCCTTCCTCTTGCAGGAACTGCTGACACACTCCAGCCACATGAGGTCTAGCATTGTCTTGCATTAGGAGGAACCCAGGGCCAACCGCACCAGCATATGGTCTCACAAGGGGTCTGAGGATCTCATCTCGGTGCCTAATGGCAGTCAGGCTACCTCTGGCAAGCACATGGAGGGCTGTGCGGCCCCCAAAGAAATGCCACCCCACACCATGACTGACCCACTGCCAAACCGGTCATGCTGGAGGATGTTGCAGGCAGCAGAACGTTCTCCACAGCGTCTCCAGACTCTGTCACGTCTGTCACATGTGCTCAGTGTGAACCTGCTTTCATCTGTGAAGAGCACAGAGTGGCGAATTTGCCAATCTTGGTGTTTTCTGGCAAATGCCAAACTTCCTGCACGGTGTTGGGCTGTAAGCACAACCCCCACCTGTGGATGTCGGGCCCTCATACCACCCTCATGGAGTCTGTTTCTGACCGTTTGAGCAGACACATGCACATTTGTGGCCTGCTGGAGGTCATTTTGCAGGGCTCTGGCAGTGCTCCTCCTGCTCCTCCTTGCACAAAGGCGGAGGTAGCGGTCCTGCTGCTGGGTTGTTGCCCTCCTACGGCCTCCTTCACGTCTCCTGATGTACTGGCCTGTCTCCTGGTAGCGCCTCCATGCTCTGGACACTACGCTGACAGACACAGCAAACCTTCTTGCCACAGCTCGCATTGATGTGCCATCCTGGATGAGCTGCACTACCTGAGCCACTTGTGTGGGTTGTAGACTCCGTCTCAAGCTACCACTAGAGTGAAAGCACCGCCAGCATTCAAAAGTGACCAAAACATCAGCCAGGAAGCATAGGAACTGAGAAGTGGTCTGTGGTCCCCACCTGCATTGGGGGTGTCTTGCTAATTGCCTATAATTTCCACCTGTTGTCTATTCCATTTGCACAACAGCATGTGAAATTTATTGTCAATCAGTGTTGCTTCCTAAGTGGACAGTTTGATTTCACAGAAGTATGATTGACTTGGAGTTACATTGTGTTGTTTAAGTGTTCCCTTTATTTTTTTGAGCAGTGTAATTGGTACCATTGGAAAGAAAACACTTTGGAGTTTGTAGAAATGTTAAAATAATGTATGAGAATATAACACAATAGATATGGTAGGAGAAAATCCAAAGAAAAACGAACCATACTATTTTTTTTGAGAGACCATCTTCTTAGAAATGCAAGAGAAAGGTCATATTGTAAAATAGCTCTCTGGATGCAATGCCTATGGCTTCCACAGGGTGTCACGTAGTCTATGTTCAAGGTTTCAGGCTTGTAACTTCAAAAACGAATAACAAATAACCGTTTTAGTAGGACAGTCTTTTCTTTTTTATTTTTTTCAACCATCCAATGAATAAATATGTAGTCCATCTGGAACATTCTGGAGAGTCCCACATTAAGTACCAGTTTTAAACCAACCAGGTCGTAAGGTAACAAGGTCAGATTGCCGCTCTAACATAGCCTGGTCAACAGTTGGGGCAATGGCATACATAAGTGTCGTCTGAATAGAGATGAATATGTTCGACAGTGTTTCCTTCGAGCTGCACTCTAAACTCATATCAACTAATATCACAGACCTAATTAAAATCAGTCAGTTCTTCATTTTAAATCATGTCACATTCAAATCAGTCAACTCCGTGTATCACATTTAACCTCATTCAAATGCTTCCTTGAATACGTTCATATGGTCATTCCCAGACAGTCTGCCACTCTGCTCTGCCCTACTGATTCATCTACCAGTCACATGATTTACACTGACTGTAATGTAATGTGAAGAACCAGTAGCTCTGTGTCTGTCTGTGGGTAGACCTAGCTGTCAGCTGGTAAGATGTTGATGTGCTGCTCAAACACACAACAGAGAAGATGGAGCTGTTCACATTCAGCCAGTAGACTATCTGTATAGGGCTCGGGTCTTTCTTCTGATTTGGGTATCCTAGAGGTTCAAGCAATGGGCTAGCAGCTGAAATGTTGCCAGTTTGAATCCTCGTGCCGGCAAGATGAAAAATCTGTTGATCTGTTGAGCAAGGCCCTGAAATCTAATTCCTCCAGGGGTGCTGAACAATGGTGACCCTGGACGTGACCCAACTCTCCGAGGGTGTCTCAGGGGGAGTTTGTCATTACGCAAAAAAAAACACATTTCCAATTCACACGTGTATTAACTTGTACATGTGTGAAATAGGACAAATATGAGCACCCACAAAATTATAATAATAATAATAATTATATTATATTCCATTCTACAGTATAAAACAGCTTCAGTAGTACTGGACTAAATATAGCTGAGACGATCCTATGCATATATCTCTCTCTCTCTCCCTCTCTGAAGGTGTATAAATGTAATTTATGCCAGGCCGATGCCCTCTCCCCACCCCTGCCAGCGGACAGAGGGCTGGCGTAAAGGTGTCCGCTTCTCTCGACTGCAGCAACCTTGCCTCACCTTCACACAGACACGCACACACTAACACAGATGCAGACACACACACACAAACCTCACTTTCAGTCAGACTGACAATCCGTCTCTGTCATTCTGGGTGGCATTGGGGCCGAGTGAGAGTGTGAAGGGGGGATCAGTTGCGAGGTAGGGGGAGGTCTGACCCTATGCCAGGTACAACTCCTCTTCCCCTCTCTTCCTCTCTCTCTCTCCTTCTCTCTTCCTCGCTCTCTCTCCTTCTCTCTTCCTCTCTCGCTCTCTCTCACTCTCTCACTCTCTCTTCCTCTCTCTCTCTCACTCTCTCCTTCTCTTCCTCTCTCTCTCACTCTCTCTTCCTCTCTCTTCCTCTCTATCTCTCTCCCCTCCCTCCCTCGCCATACTACTGGCAGCATAGCAGCTCCGACCCAGTGGATCACTGCAGAAGGAAAGACATTACCATGGGATGTGTGTTAATATTACACGGTATGTCTAGAGAGTAGCAACGCAGAGGGACAGCAGGGGTATACTGGTACAACTTGTGTATGACAAATACTGTGAAATGCACCAACTGTTTTTATATTAATCAAATTGTTAGTGTGTGTGGCATCACTAACAGTCAGTGCATAAACCTCCAAGCCAACATCAACATCCCCGAGAGAAAGAGAAAGAGAGAGAGAGAGAGAGAGAGAGAGAGAGAGAGAGAGAGAGAGAGAGAGAGAGAGAGAGAGAGAGAGAGATTGTGTGTACAGTTTTGGCAAGTCGGTTAGGACATCTACTTTGTGCATGACACAAGTAATTCTTCCAACAATTGCTAAACAGACAGATTATTTCACTTATAATTCACTGTATCACAATTCCAGTGGGTCAGAAGTTTTCATACACTAAATTGACTGTGCCTTTAAACAGCTTGGAAAATTCCAGAAAATGATGTCATGGCTTTAGAAGCTTCTGATAGGCTAATTGACATAATTTGAGTGAATTGGAGGTGTACCTGTGGATGTATTTCAAGGCCTACATTCAAACTCAGTGCCTCTTTGCTTGACATCATGATAAAATCAAAAGAAATCAGCCAAGACCTCAGAAAAAAAATTGTAGACCTCCACAAGTCTGGTTCATCCTTGGGAGCAATTTCCAAACGCCTGAAGGTACCATGTTCATCTGTACAAACAATAGTATGCAAGTATAAACACCATGGGACCACGCAGCCGTCATACCGCTCAGGAGGGAGACGCGTTCTGTCTCCTAGAGATGAACGTACTTTGGTGCGAAAAGTGCAAATCAATCTCAGAACAACAGCAAAGGACCTTGTGAAGATGCTGGAGGAAACAGGTACAAAAGTATCTATATCCACATTAAAACAAGTCCTATATCGACATAACCTGAAAGGCCGCTCAGCATCCGCCATAAAAAAGCCAGACTACGGTTTGCAACTGCACATGGGAACAAAGATCGTACTTTTTGGAGAAATGTCCTCTGGTCTGATGAAACAATGACAATGACAATCGTTATGTTTGGAGGAAAAAGGGGGAGCCTTGCAAGTTGAAGAACACCATCGCAACTGTGAAGCACGGGGGTGGCAGCATCATGTTGTGGGGGTGCTTTTCTGTAGGAGGGACTGGTGCACGTCACAAAATAGATGGCATCATGAGAAAGGAAAATGATGTGGATATATTGAAGCAACATCTCAAGACATCAGTCAGAAAGTTAAAGCTTGGTCGCAAAAGGGTCTTCCAAATGGACAATGACCCCAAGCATACTTCCAAAGTTGTGACAAAATGGCTTAAGGACAACAAAGTCAAAGTATTGGAGTGGCCATCACAAAGCCCTGACCTCAATCCTATATAACATTTGTGGGCAGAACTTAAAAAGCGTGTGCGAGCAAGGAGGCCTACAAACCTGACTCAGTTACACCAGCTCTTTCAAGAGGAATGGGCCAAAATTCACCCAATTTATTGTGGGACGCTTTTTGAAGGCTACCTGAAACGTTTGACTCAAGTTAAACAATTGAAAGGCAATGCTACCAAATACTAATTGAGTGCATGTAAACTTCTGACTTCAACTGTATCTATCTAAGGGACTGGTGTGGCAGGGTACCCAGTCTATGCCCAGACGTGGACTACAGGTCTAATTGTGCAAATGTTCATTAAGGTTGTGGAAAATAGAGGATGGGAGGACTTTCTTTCAGCAGCCAGAGACCATCGGAGAGAACTGAGGCAGAATAATCACTGGGCAGAAAGAAAGAAGAGAATAAAGAGATAGATAGAGAGAGGGAGATGGAGAGAGAGAGAGAGGGAGAGAGAGAGTGAGAGAGAGATAGAAAGAGAGAGAGCAAGAGAGAGAAAATAAACCAAATGTATGACCATATTAGAGACACGTATTTCGCTCAGATTACACAGATCCACAAAGAAATTGAAAACAAACCAGATGTTGATAAACTCCCATATCTACTGGGTGAAATACCACAGTGTGCCATCACAGCAGCAAGATGTGTGACCTGTTGCCACAAGAAAAGGTAAACCAGTGAAGAACACACACCATTTTAAATACAACCCATATTTATGCTGATTTATTTTCCATTTTGTACTTTAACCATTTGTACATCGTTACAACAATGTATACAGTATATACATAATATGACATCTGTAATGTCGTTATTCTTTTGGAACTTCTGTGAGCGTAATGTTTACTGTTCATTTTCATTGTTTATTTCACTTTTGTATATTATTATCTACTTTACTTGCTTTGGCAATGTTAAAAGATGTTTCGCATGCCAATAAAGCCCCTTGAATTGAATTGAAAAGAGAGAGAGAGAGAGAAAGAGAGAGAGACAGAGAAGCAACTCACTTTCAGTACGTTTGAGTAAATTAGACCAACTTTTATGACTGCTTCTAAAAATGAATATTTTGCTCTTCAATCACAGGGTTTTTCTTTATTTTTACTATTTTCTACATTGTAGAATAATAGTGAAGACATCAAAACTATGAAATAACACATATGGAATTATGTAGTAACCAAAAAAATATATTTTAGATTCTTCAAAGTAGCCACCCTTTGCCTTGATGATAGCTTTGCACACAAGTCCAAACAGCTCAAATAAGCAAAGAGATATGACAGTCCATCATTACTTTAAGACTTTAAGGTCAGTCAATGCGGAAAATTTCAAAAACTTTCTTCAAGTGCAGTCGCAAAAACCATCAAGCGCTATGATGAAACTGGCTCTCATGAGGACCGCCACAGGAAAGGAAGACCCAGAGTTACCTCTGCTGCAGAGGATACGTTCATTAGAGTTAACTGTACCTCAGATTGTAGCCCAAATAAATGCTTCACAGAGTTCAAGTGACAGACACATCTCAACATCAACTGTTCAGAGGAGACTGTGTGAATCAGGCCTTCATGGTCAAATTGCTGCAAAGAAACCACTACTAAAGGACACCAATAAGAAGAAGAGACTTGCTTGGGCCAAGAAACACGAGCAATGGACACTAGACCGGTGGAAATCTGTCCTTTGGTCTGATGAGTCCAAATGTGAGATTTTTGGTTCCAACTGCCGTGTCTCTGTGAGACACAGAGTAGGTGAACGGATGATCTCTGCCTGTGTGGTTCCCACCCCGAAGCATGGAGGAGGAGGTGTGATGGTGTGGGGGTGCTTGCAGGTTACACTATTTAGAATTCAAGGCAACCAGCATGTCTACCCCACCATTCTGTAGCAATACGCCATCCCATCTGGTTTGCGCTTAGTGAGACTGGCATTTGTTTTTCAGCTGGACAATGACTGTGTAAGGGCTTTGCAAGGCTGTGTAAGGGCTATTTGACCAAGAAGGAGAGTGATGGAGTGCTGCATCAGATGACCTGGCCTCCACAATCACCCGACCTCAACCCAATTGAGATGGTTTGGGATGAGTTGGACCGCAGAGTGAAGGAAAAGCAGCCAACAAATGCTCAGCATATGTGGGAACTCCTTCAAGACTGTTGGAAAAGCATTCCAGGTGAAGCTGGTTGAGAAAATGCCAAGAGTGTGCAAAGCTGTCATCAATGTAAAGGGTGGCTACTTTGAAGAATCTTAAATTGACTTGTTTTACACATTTTTGGTTACTACATGTTTTGATGTCTTCACTATTGTTCTACAATGTAGAAAATAGTCAAAATAAAGAAAAACCCTTGAATTAGTAGGTGTGTCCAAACTTTTGACTGGTACTGTATATTTACAAAACAAAATTATGGGGATTGGAAATTATGCAGAGAATTACACTGATAGAAGCCACAATCTAGCTGCAATATTATTATCAAATAATATTATTATAAAATAATTATAAAATAAGACATGAGAGCAGATGGGAAGAAAGGCGATGTCAACATGAAAGGCCTGTATGCTGTTAAAGATTAACGTGGGCTGTTTTGCAGTGATGGCTGTCTGACACACACTGATGTGATAACACTGATTTAGACAGGCACATAGGAGACCGCCTCTAGGGTTCTTTGGGCATGCTCCCTCACTGACACACTGACGACGAATATACATCTCTAACTCTGTCTTTTACTGCTCTCTTTCTGTTTCTCTCTCTCTCTTTTACTTTCTCTCCATCCCTCTCTTTCTCCGTTGTTCTAACTGCCAGTAGTCCTCAGCAGAAATGTGACACCTAAACAGGTTCCCAGAGCTAGAGAAAAAATAAAATGAGACCGAGACAGAGAAACCGAGGAAATGCAACAGGGCTTCCTCCCCTCTCACCTACCTCCTCCCCCTCTCACCTACCTCCTCCCTTCTCACCTACCTCCTCCCCTCTCACCTACCTCCTCCCCTCTCACCTCCTCCCCTCTCACCTACCTCCTCCCCTCTCACCTACCTCCTCCCCTCTCACCTACCTCCTCCCCTCTCATCTACCTCCTCCCTCCTCACCTACCTCCTCCCACTTCTCTCACCTACCTCCTCCCCCTCTCGCCTACCTCCTCCCCTCTCACCTACCTCCTCCCCCTCTCACCTACCTCCTCCCCTCTCACCTACCTCCTCCCTCCTCCCCTCTCACCTACCTCCTCCTCTCTCACCTACCTCCTCCCCTCTCATCTACCTCCTCCCTCCTCACCTACCTCCTCCCACTTCTCTCACCTACCTCCTCCCCTCTCACCTACCTCCTCCCCTCTCATCTACCTTCTCCCTCCTCACCTACCTCCTCCCTCCTCACCTACCTCCTCCCCCTCTCCCCCCTCCTCCCCTCTCACCTACGTCCTCCCTCCTCACCTACCTCCTCCCCCTCTCCCCCCTCCCCCCCTCTCACCTACCTCCTCCCTCCTCACCAACCTTCTCCCCTCTCCCCCCTCTTCCCCTCTCACCTACCTCCTCCCCTCTCCCCCTCCTCCCCTCTCATCTACCTCCTCCCTCCTCACCTACATCCTCACTCCTCACCTACCTCCTCCCCCTCTCCCCCTCCTCCCCTCTCATCTAACTCTTCCCCTCTCACCTACCTCCTCCCCTCTCCCCCCTCCTCACCTCCCTCCTCCCTTCTCCCCTCCCTCCTCCCCTCTCATCTACCTCCTCCCCCTCTCCCTCCTCCTCCCTCCTCCCCTCTCACCTACCTCCTCCCCTCTCACCTACCTCCTCCCCCTCTCCTACCTCCTCCCCCTCTCCTCCTTCCTCCCCTCTCACCTACCTCCTCCCTCCTCACCTCCCTCCTCCCCTCTCACCTCCCTCCTCCCCTCTCACCTACCTCCTCCCCTCTCATCTACCTCCTCCCCCTCTTCCCCTCCTCCTCCCTCCTCACCTCTCACCTCCCTCCTCCCCCTCCTCACCACCCTCCTCCCCTCTCATCTACCTCCTCCCCCTCTCCCTCCTCCTCCCTCCTCCTCTCTCACCTACCTCCTCCCCTCTCACCTACCTCCTCCCCTCTCACCTACCTCCTCCCCCTCTCCTACCTCCTCCCCCTCTCCTCCTTCCTCCCCTCTCACCTACCTCCTCCCTCCTCACCTCCCTCCTCCCCTCTCACCTACCTCCTCCCCTCTCACCTACCTCCTCCCCTCTCATCTACCTCCTCCCCCTCTTCCCCTCCTCCTCCCTCCTCACCTTTCACCTCCCTCCTCCCCCTCCTCACCACCCTCCTCCCCTCTCACCTACCTCCTCCCCCTCTCCCTCCTCACCTCCCTCCTCCCCTCTCACCTACCTCCTCCCCCTCTCCCCCTTCCTCCCTCCTCACCTACCTCCTCCCCCTCTCCCCCTTCCTCCCTCCTCACCTCCCTCCTCCCCTCTCATCTACCTCCTCCCCCTCTCCCCCTCCTCCCTCCTGACCTCGCTCCTCCCCTCTCATCTACCTCCTCCCCCTCTCCCCCCTCCTCCCCTCTCATCTACCTCCTCCCCCCTCCTTCCTCACCTCCCTCCTCCCCTCTCACCTACCTCCTCCCCCTCTCCCTCCTCACCTCCCTCCTCCCCTCTCACCTACCTCCTTCCCTTCTCCCCCTCCTCCCTCCTCCCCTCTCATCTACCTCCTCCCCCTCTCACCTACCTCCTCCCCCTCTCCCCCCTCCTCACCTACCTCCCGCCCACTCTCCCATCCTCCTCACCTCCCTCCTCCTCTCAACCCCCTCATCACCTGCCTCCTCCCCTCTCACCTACCTCCTCCCCCTCTCATCTCCCCTCTCACCTACCCCCTCCCCCTCTCCCCCCTCCTTACCTACCTCCCGCCCGCTCTCCCCTCCTCCTCACCTTCCCTCTTCAGTCTCATGTCAGACACGTCTTGTTGTATCTCTATTACAGCAGTTTTCCATCCCACAGACGAATTACCAACAATAAGCCCCGTCACTAGAGCCTGACCGACAAATCGGTTGACCGATATTATCGTCCAATATTTGCCTTTCCCAGAAATATTTGTATTGGTCTTTATTCCACAGATAAAGCACTGATATTATATACATAGAATGAACAAATACGTGTGCTCATTTGTGGTCATTTTTAGAAATGAAGAAGGAGCTCTACGAGCTGCTCATTCAACATCATTCAGCCCGTAAGTCACATTGTGGGGATCAGCCTTCGCCACGGCCATCGACAGCGTATCTGAATAAGTAAATAATCCAAAGTAAACTTCAACAAGCAAGCAACCCTGTCCTCATCACATGCTCACCTGGTTAATGTTAGCTGGCTAGCTAACCAGCAATGTAGATAGGCTCTATCTACCCAGCATGCTAGCTATCAAGCAATCTAATCTACTTATGTGTGAACACTAGACTGGCGCCAAAGTCAACACTGACTCACCCTTCATACGAAAATAACACTGTTACCGTCTGGACCATTTATGTTTGTTTAGCTAGTTGGCGCAGATCACTCAGGCCAAGTGCTTCATTCATGATGAGATAAGATTGTTAGCTAGCTAGCTCCGCCCTCAACTTCCGGTCTCCGTGCTGTTGTCCTGATTGTTGTTACTTGGCTATCTGCCAAACTTTTCTTTTTTTACTTTTAATACATTTACCAACGTCTTAGTTTTTTCCTCGCTCAACTTTTTTCATTCAACTTTTTAACCCTGGACGCTTTATCTGGACATGGTTCTACAGGACCTCCACCGGCTGAAAAAGCTAGTAGTAACATTAACACTATGCCATCTAATTGCAGTCGCTGTACTCATCATATACAGGAGAACTATCACCTTATGGTGAGGATAGCCGTGATGCAAGCACAGTTTCAGACGCAATCATTAGGCAAGGGCAATTTAAGTGTAGGAAAGGATGAAACAGCATCTGTGCCACCAGTAAGTACAGATAGTAGTATAAATCCCCTCCGCACAGTCCCTGCAGCCGGACAATTTTGTCATGGCTTCTGGAGGGAAATGCTGTAGGAATGCTCAACCGGTGTAGCTCATTCAGCCGACAGAAACTTTCAACCGGTTCTCCCTATTAAGCAACGAGTCAGAGTCAGAGCCTTCTCAGGTTTCTGCTCCTCCCGTTACGGGGTCTGAGACGCCGAGCCTTCTCAGGTCTCTGCTCCTCCCGTTACGGGGTCTGAGACGCCGAGCCTTCTCAGGTCTCTGCTCCTCCCGTTACGGGGTCTGAGACGCCGAGCCTTCTCAGGTCTCTCCTCCACCTGTTACGGGGTCTGAGATGCCGAGCCTTCTCAGGTCTCTCCTCCTCCCGTTATGGGGTCTGAGATGCCGAGCCTTCTCAGGTCTCTCCTCCTCCCGTTACGGGGTCTGAGACGCCGAGCCTTCTCAGGTCTCTGCTCCTCCCGTTACGGGGTCTGAGACGCCGAGCCTTCTCAGGTCTCTCCTCCTCCCGTTACGGGGTCTGAGACGCCGAGCCTTCTCAGGTCTCTCCTCCTCCCGTTACGGGGTCTGAGACGCCGAGCCTTCTCAGGTCTCTCCTCCTCCCGTTACGGGGTCTGAGACGCCGAGCCTTCTCAGGTCTCTCCTCCTCCCGTTACGGGGTCTGAGACGCCGAGCCTTCTCAGGTCTCTACTCCGCCCGTTACGGGGTCTGAGACGCCGAGCCTTCTCAGGTCTCTCCTCCTCCCGTTACGGGGTCTGAGACGCCGAAGCCTCCCACCATTAGCTCTGACAAATTGAAAACCCCAGTCATTGGCGACTCCATTATCCGCAATATTACACTTAAAATAATCATACAGCGATCATACACTGTTTACTAGGGGGCAGGGCTACCGACGTAAAGGATAATCTGAAGATGGTGCTGGTTAAGGCTAAAACTGGCGAGTGTAGAGAGTATAGGGATATTGTTATCCACGTCGGCACCAACGATGTTAGGATGAAACAGTCAGAGGTCACCAAGCGCAACATAGCTTCAGCGTGTAAATCAGCTACAAAGTGTACAATGTGTCGGCATCAAGTAATTGTCTCTGGCCACCTCCCAGTTAGGGGGAGTGATGAGCTCTACAGCAGTCTCACAACTCAATCGCTGGTTTTCTGCCCCTCCCAAAAGATACAATTTGTAGATAATTGGCCCTCTTTCTGGGACTCACCCACAAACAGGACCAAGCCTGGCCTTCTGAAGAGTGACGGACTCCATCCTAGCTAGAGAAGTGCTTTCATCTTATCTAACATAGACAGGGCTCTGACCACTCTAGCTCCACAATGAGATAAGGTGCAGGCCAGGCAGCAGGCTGTTAGCCAGCCTGCCAGTTTAGTGGAGTCTGCCACTAGCACAGTCAGTGTAGTCAGCTCAGCTATCCCCATTGAGACCGTGTCTGTGTCTCGATCTAGGTTGGGCAAAACAAAACATGGCGGTCTTCACCTTAGCAATCTCACTGGAATAAAGACGTCCTCCATTCCTGCCATTATTGAAAGAGATTGTGATATCTCACATCTCAAAATAGGGTTACTTAGTGTTAGATCCCTCACTTCCAAGACAGTCATAGTCAATGAACTAAACACTGATCATAATTTTGATGTGATTGGCCTGACTGAAACAAGGCTCAAGCCTGATGAATGTACTGTGTTAAATGAGTCCTCTCCTCCTGGTTACACTAGTGACCATATCTCCTATTCATCCCGCAAAGGCGGAGGTGTTGCTAACATTTAGGACAGCAAATTTCAATTTACCCCCAAAAAATGACTGTGCTTTGTCTTTTGAGCTTCTAGTCATGAAATCTATGCAGCCTACGCAATCACTTTCTATAGCTACTGTTTACAGGCCTCCTGGGCCGTATACAGCGTTCCTCACTGAGTTCCCGGAATTCCTAGCGGACCTAGTCATGGCAGATAATATTCACATTTTTGCTGACTATAATATTAACATGGAAAAGTCCACAGACACACTCCAAAAGGCTTTCGGAGCCATCATCAACTCAGTAGGTTTTGTCCAACATGTCTCCGGACCTACTCATTGCCACAGTCATACCATGGATTTAGTTTTGTCCCATGGAATAAATATTGTGGATCTAAATGTTTTTCCTCCTAATCCTGGACTATCAGACAACCATCTTATTACATTAGCAATCACAAGAAATAATCTGCTCAGACCCCAACCAAGGATCATCAAAAGCTGTGCTATAAATTCTAAGACAACCCAAAGATTCCTAGATACCCTTCCAGACTGCCTCCACCTACCCAAGGAGGTCAGAGTAAAAAAATCAGTTAACCACCTAACTGAGGAACTAAATTTAACCTTGTGTAATACCCTAGATGCAGTCGCAACCCTAAAAACAAAAACATATGTCATAAGAAACTAGCTCCCTGGTATACAGAAAATACCCGAGCCCTGAAGCAAGCTTCCAGAAAATTGGAATGGAAATGATGCTCCACCAAACTGGAAGTCTTCCGACTAGCTTGGAAAGACAGTACCGTGCAATATCGAAGAGCCCTCACTGCTGCTCGATCATCCTATTTTTCCAACTTAATTGAGGAGAATAAGAACAAATGTATTTTGAAAACTGTCGCAAATTTTCACTTCAGCAGTGATAAATTCATGAACTTCTTTGATGAAAAGATCATGATCATTAGAAAGCAAATTACGGACTCTTTGAATCTGAGTATTTCTCCAAAGCACAGTTGTCCTGAGTCTGCACAGAACTGAAGTTGAGACACTCAAGTTTTTTAATCCTGTATCTCTTGACACATTCATGAAAATAGTCATGGCCTCTAAACCGTCAAGCTGCATACTGGACCCTATTCCAACTAAACTACTGAAAGAGCTACTTCCTGTGCTTGGCCATCCTATGTTGAACATAATAAATGGCTACCTATCCACCGGATGTGTACCAAACTCACTAAAAGTGGCAGTAATAAAGGCTCTCTTGAAAAAATCCAAACCTTGACCCGAAAAATATACAAAAACTATGGGCCTATATTGAATCTCCCATTCCTTTCAAAACATTGGGAAAAAGCTCTTGCGCAGCAACTCACTGCCTTCCTGAAGACAAATAATGTATACAAAACGCTTCAGTCTGGTTTTAGACCCCATCATAGCACTGAGACTGCACTTGTGAAGGTGGTAAATTACCTTTTAAAGGCGTCGGACCAAGGCTCTGCATCTGTCCTCATGCTCCTAGACCTTAGTGCTGCTTTTGACACAATCGATCACCACATTCTTTTGGAGAGATTAGAAACCCTAGTTGGTCTACACGGACAAGTTCTGGCCTGGTTTAGATTTTATCTGTCGGAAAGATGTCGGTTCGTCTCTGTGGATGGTTTGTCGTCTGACAAACCAATTGTACGTTTCGGCGTTCCTCAAGGTTCCGTTTTAGGACCACTATTTTTTTCACAATATATTCTACCTCTTAGTGATCCATGCTCTAATCCATGCTTTTGTCACTTCTATATTGAACTACTGCAATGCTCTACTCTACCCGGATAAAGCACTACATAAACTTCAGTTAGTGCTCTACATAGCTGCTAGAATCCTGACTAGAACCAAAAAAAGTATCATAGTACTCCAGTGATAGCCTCTCTAAATTGGCTTCCTGTTAAGGCTGTGGGTGATTTCAAGGTTTTACCGCTAACCTACAAAGCATGACAAGGGCTTGCTCCTACCTATCTCTCTGATTTGGTTCTGCCGTACATACCTACACGTACGCTACGGTCACAAGACGCAGGCCTCCTTATTGTCCCTAGAATTTCTGAGAAAACAACTGGAGGCAGGGCTTTCTCCTATAGAGCTCCATTTTTATGGAATGGTCTGCCTATCCATGTGAGAGTAGCAGACTCGGTCTCAACCTTTAAGTCATTACTGAAGAATCATCTCTTCAGTAGGTCCTATGATTGAGTGTAGGCTGGCCTAGGGGTGCGAAGGTGAACGGCAAGGCACTGGAGCGACGAACCGCCCTTGCTGACTCTACCTGGCTGACTCCTCTCCGGTTCCCCTCTCTCCACTGGGATTCTCTGTCTCTGACCCTATTACGGGGTCACTGGCTTACTAGTGCTCTTCCATGCCGTTCCTAGGAGGGGTGCGTCACTTGAGTGGGTTGAATCACAGAAGTAATCTTCCTGTCCGGTTTTGCGCCCCTCGGGCTCATGCGGTGTAGGAGATCTTCGTGGGCTTTACTCAGCTTTGTCTCAGGGTAGTAAGTTGGTGGTTTGTTGATATCCCTGTAGTGGTGTGGGGGCTGTGCTTTGGCAAAGTGGTTGGGGTTATATCCTGCCTGGTTGTCCCTGTCCGGGGGTATCTCCAGTATCTGTGCTGCAGTAGTCTATGTGCTAGAGTCAGTCTTATCTGGTGTCCTGTGTGAATTTAAGTATACTCCCTCTAATTCTCTCTCTCCCTCTCTCTCTCCCCTCCCAGAGGACCTGAGCCCTAGGATCATGCCTCAGGACTACCTGGCCTGATGACTTCTGACTGTCCCCAGTCTACCTGGTCGTGCTCCTGCTCCAGTTTCAACTGTTCTGCCAGCGGCTAGGAAACCCTGACCTATTCACCGGACGTGCTACCTTGTCCCGGGCCTTCTGTTTTCGACTCTATTGCTCGACTACACCTGCTGTCTGGACCTGTGAATGATCGGCTATGAAAAGCCAACTGACATTTACTCCTGGGGTGCTGACCTCTTGCACCCTCTACACCACTGTGATTATTATTTGACCCTGTTGGTCATCTATGAACATTTGAACATCTTGAAGAACAATCTGGCCACAAATGGCCATGTACTCATAATCTCAACCCGGCACAGCCAGAAGAGGACTGGCCACCCCTCAGAGCCTGGTTCCTCTCTAGGTTTCTTCCTAGGTTCCTTTCTTTCTAGGGAGTTTTTCCAAGCCACCGTGCTTCTACATCTACATTGCTTGCTGTTTGGGGTTTTAGGCTGGGTTTCTGTACAGCACTTTGTGACATCTGCTGATCATAAATCAAATCAAATCAAATCAAATTTATTTATATAGCCCTTCGTACATCAGCTGAAATCTCAAAGTGCTGTACAGAAACCCAGCCTAAAACCCCAAACAGCAAGCAATGCATGTGAAAGAAGCACGGTGGCTGGGAAAAACTCCCTAGGAAAAACTCCTGAGAAAGGCCAAAAACCTAGGAAGAAACCTAGAGAGGAACCAGGCTATGAGGGGTGGCCAGTCCTCTTCTGGCTGTGCCGGGTGGATATTATAACAGAACATGGTCAAGATGTTAAAATGTTCGTAAATGACCAGCATGGTCAAATAATAATAATCATAGTAATTGTCGAGGGTGCAACAAGCACGTCCGGTGAACAGGTCAGGGTTCCGTAGCCGCAGGCAGAACAGTTGAAACTGGAGCAGCAGCATGGCCAGGTGGACTGGGGACAGCAAGGAGTCATCATGCCAGGTAGTCCTAGGGCTCAGGTCCTCCGAGAGAAAGAAAGAAAGAAAGAAAGAGAGAATTAGAGAGAGCATATTTACATTCACACAGGACACCGGATAAGACAAGAGAATACTCCAGATGTAACAGACTGACCCTAGCCCCCCGACACATAAACTACTGCAGCATAAATACTGGAGGCTGAGACATTTGATTGATTTGATTGATAGCTAGCTAAATTAGAACGCGTGACTAAAACCAGTGCGGCAAGCATTTTCTTGCATTAACATTTTCAGTCATCAGCGCATGCCATTTACAGTTGAAATATATAGCCAATACATTTGGAATTGAATAACAGTGTACTTTTACATTATGGTTTCAGTAACAAAACATTTAGTATTGAACAGCTAGCGTGTGCTTTTTATAACAACAGATATTACATAGTGAAAACAAGCAAGAGAAAAAAGGAGAGAGGAATCCCATTGGGCAATGAATGGAGGAACGTATAACGCCTCACACAGCAGACTGCCGACCAATCGCGTTCACGTTGTCATGCTGCGTCACGCAATCCCTTCTCAAAGTCAGGGTATGATTCCATACGATCCCAATGGAGTTTCCCATCTCCTCAAAAGTATCTCTGAACAAGCTCTCATTGCGAGGTTGCTATCTTCAGACCTTTGGCTGTAGTGAATCTACTCAATACAAAGTGGTGACATGAACTGCATGTTATAGGATTTCACTGGATAGTTTGTGAACTTGTGAAAAGTGCAGTTTCAGATTTACTTTGAGACAGTTTAATTCGTTCAGCCCTTCTTGTTTATTAGTGTGCTTGTGGTTCTTCAGCACCAACACGTCAGCCTTCTTATTCATCGCCATAGACAGACACATCTTTAAATTGTACCTAAGAAGGTAAACTGAGCAAGTGATTTGTATTTACTTTCGTATTTATAGAGCATATATTTGTTTTTTGGTGATTCTCATGTCAACCACAAATACAACATTATTTGGGGGAGGCAGGTAGTCTAGTGGTTAGAGCGTTGGGCCAGTAACCGGAAGGTTGCTAGATCGAATCCCGAGCTGACAAGATACAAATCTGCTGTTCAGCCCCTGAACGAGGCAGTTAACCCACTGTTCCTAGGCCGTCATTGTAAATAAGAATATGTTCTTAACTGACTTGCCTAGTTAAATAAAAAATAATCACATTGGACAAGCATCTAGGGATGGTAGTTCCCCTTTCTCCCTGGAGCCCAAGCCTTATAATGTTGTATTATTTTTGACCGTCTTCTCTCCTTTTCATCTTTTTATCCGTCAAACTATGGGTGAGGGTGTGGATGAGGGTATGGGTGAGGGTATGGGTGAAGGTATGGGTGATGGTATGGGTGAGGGTGTGTGTGAGGGTGTGGGTGAGGGTATGGGTGAGGGTATGTGTGATGGTGTGGGTGAGGGTGTGTGTGAGGGTATGGGTGAAGGTATGGGTGAGGGTATGTGTGAGGGTATGGGTGAGGGTATGTGTGAGGGTATGAGTGAGGGTATCTGCGAGGGTATGGGTGAGGGTATGGGTGAGGGTATGGGTGAATGTATGGGTGAGGGTATGGGTGAGGTTATGGGTGAGAGTATGGGTGAGGGTATGGGTGAGGGTATGGGTGAGGGTATGGGTGAGGGTATGTGTGAGGGTATGAGTGAGGATATGTGCGAGGGTATGGGTGAGGGTATGGGTGAAGGTATGGGTGAGGGTATGGGTGAAGGTATGGGTGAAGGTATGGGTGAGGGTATGGGTGAAGGTATGGGTGAGGGTATGGGTGAGGGTATGGGTGAGGGTATGGGTGAAGGTATGGGTGAGGGTATGTGTGAGGGTATGTGTGAGGGTATGAGTGAGGGTATGTGCGAGGGTATGGGTGAGGGTATGGGTGAGGGTATGTGTGAGGGTATGGGTGAGGTTATGGGTGAGGTTATGGGTGAGGGTATGGGTGAGGGTGTGTGTGAGGGTATGGGTGAGGGTATGGGTGAGGGTATGGGTGTGTGTGGGTGCGTACCGTTTTGGTACATTCTGGGACAACGATCAGCAAGACAACGCTGTTTCTATTCAACACTTGTAGAAATCATTAAACACGCTTCTCCACTTCGACTCTGCACTGAGACATGAAATAAAAAACAAGTTATTTTAATTTATGCTCCGGTGTGCCTCATCAGTAATTGGCTACAACAACTGACCTATTACCAGTTTAATCATATAGCCTAGCTTGAGACTCGAGTTTTGAAATATAAGGGACTCTACGTTATTATATTAAGGGGTAGGCTTACAAGGAAAAAATCAGACCTGTCTTATTATATATGAAAATAGGCAAATGCATGAAACAATATTTATGTTCAGTCAATGTAAATAGGCTATCATTTTTGGATTTTTGAATTGGAAATAGAACTTTGCCATGTGCTTCTCCACCTATGCACTATAGTTAAGCCTTATAGCCTATTGATCGTTTAATTAATATCATACAATACATTGTAGGCGCACTTGATCTCCTGTGCCCAGCAGAGAACTTGGCTTGCATTTTGACTCATAAAGTGATCTGGACTAAGAAAAGGTTGGTGACCACTGTTCTAGTCTATGTAGTCTAAGAAAATGCATTTCAAAAAATCATAATGGAATATTTATTGTTTAAATATATTACTGTGATTAGAGTGTTGCGAGTACACGAGGGGAGGGCATGTAATAGCACTAATTCTGCCCCCCAAAAAGTTCAAGGGGTCATGTTTAAGAGTTTTTTGGCAAGAATAGGTGATTTAGAAACGGCAGATTCTGCTCTTTCCGATACTATATAGACATCAAAACGTCTTAGCTGCTTGTCACTATGTAGGACAATGAGCAAAAGTCACTTTCTGGCACTCCGTTTCCTTTCCCTGCCTTTGTGTCAATTCCAAGCTGCGCTGTTCATCAGATTCTTCATATACAATTTAACAATTGATCATATAGGACTCCCGAGTGGCGCAGCAGTCTAAAGCACTGCATCTTATCATTTTAAAAGGCTAATTGATCATTAGAAAACGCTTTTGCAATTGTTAGCACAGCTGAAAACAGTTGAAGAAGCAATAAAACTGGCCTTCTTTAGACTAGTTGAATGTCTGGCACATCAGCATTTGTGGGTTCGATTACAGGCTCAAAATGGCCAGAAACCATGACCTTTCTTCTCAAACTCGTCAGTCTATTCTTGTTCTGAGAAATTAAGGCTATTCCATGCGAGAAATTGCCAAGAAACTGAAGATCTCGTACAACGCTGTGTACTACTCCCTTCACAGAACAGCGCAAACTGGCTCTAACCAGAATAGAAAGAGGAGTGGGAGGCCCAGGTGCACAACTGAGCAAGAGGACAAGCACATTAGAGTGTCAAGTTTGAGAAACAGACACCTCACAAGTCCTCAACTGGCAGCTTCATTAAATAATACCAGTCTCAACATCAACAGTGAAGAGGCGACTCCGGGATGCTGGCCTTCTAGGCAGAGTTCCTCTGTCCAGTGTCTGTGTTCTTTTGCCCATCTTAATCTTTTCTTTTTATTGGCCAGTCTGAGATATGGCTTTTTCTTTGCAACTCTGCCTAGAAGGCCAGCATCCCGGAGTCGCCTCTTCACTGTTGACGTTGAGACTGGTGTTTTGCGGGTACTATTTAATGAAGCTGCTAGTTGAGGACTTGTGAGGTGTCTGTTTCTCAAACTAGACACTCTATGGAATAGCATGGAATAGCCTTCACTTCTCAGAACAAGAATAGACTGATGCGTTTCAGAAGAAAGTTCTTTGTTTCTGGACATTTTGAGCCTGTATGTCACGTCCTGACCATATACTTAGGTAATTTTGTATTATCTTTGGTCAGGACGTGGCAGAGTTATGTTTGGTTATGGTATAGTGGGGTTGTGAGTGTTGGGTTAGGTTCTAGGTTAGGTTTTCTATGTGTAGGTGTATGTCTATGTTTGGTTAATTGGGGTTGGGACTCTCAGTTGAAGGCAGGTGTTGTCTATCTGCCTTTGATTGAGATTCCCATATAGTGGGGTGTGTTTGTGTTTGGTATTTGTGGGTAATTGTATTTTGCACTGTGTTTCGTTTCTCCTGTGAAACTGTCACCTTTCGCCTTTGCGTGTTTATTTTGTTTTGTCGTTTCCATCAATAATAAATATGATGTGGAACAGTCAACCTGCTGCGTATTGGTCATCAAGTGATTTCGACATATCTTCCGATGAGGGAGAATACGAGGAACGTGACAGAATTACCCACCAACAATGGACCAAGCAGCAGAGGAAGGAGCAGCACAAGGAGAGGCACCAGGAGAAAAGCTATCTGGAGTCATGGACTTGGGAGGAAATCCTGGATGGGAAAGGACCATGGGCTCAAGCTGGGGATTATCGCCGCCCGCAGTGGGAGATCGAGGCGGCGAGAGCTGAGAGGCGCTGGTATGAGGAGAGGGAGCGCAACGGACACGGGAGGCAGCCCCACAATTTTTTTTGGGGGGGGCACACGGGGAGATTGGCGGAGTCAGGTGGTAGACCTAAGCTAACTCCCCGTGCTTACCGGAAGCAGCGGGGTACTGGTAAGACACCGTGTTATGCTGTGGAGCGCACGGTGTCCCCAGTGCGCGTTCAAAGCCCGGTGCGCTACATACCAGCCCCCCGCAAGTGCTATGCGAGTGCAGGCATCGAGCCAGGGCGGATGGTGCCAGCTCAGCGCGTCTGGTCTCCAGTGCGCCTCCTCGGTCCAGGTTATCCTGCGCCGGCATTGCGCACTGTGTCTCCAGAGCGCTGGGAGGGTCCAGTTCGCCCAATGCCTGCTCTCCGCCCGTGCCGGGCCAAAGTGGGCATTCAGCCTGGAGTGTGGGTAAAGAGTGTCCGTACCAGAACTCCAGTGCTCCCCCACAGCCCGGTTTATCCTGTGCCTTTTCCTCGGACCAGGCCTCCAGTGGGTCTCCCCATCTTGGTCCATCCTGTGCCACCTCCCAGGACCAGGCCTTCCGTGGGTCTCCCCATCCTGGTTCATCCTGTGCCACCTCCCAGGACCAGGCCTCCAGTGGGTCTCCCCATCCTGGTCCGTCCTGTGCCACCTCCCAGGACTAGGCCTCCGGTGGGTCTCGCCAGTCAACAGTCGTCAGAGCTGCCCGCCAGTCAACAGTCGTCAGAGCTGCCCGCCAGTCAACAGTCGTCAGAGCTGCCCGCCAGTCAACAGTCGTCAGAGCTGCCCGCCAGCCAACAGTCGCCAGAGATGTCAGACTGCGCTGAACTGCCGGAGTGGCCAGACTGCGCTGAACTGCCGGAGTGGCCAGACTGCGCTGAACTGCCGGAGTGGCCAGACTGCGCTGAACTGCCGGAGTGGCCAGACTGCCCTGAACTGCCAGAGTGGCCAGACTGCCCTGAACTGCCAGAGTGGCCAGACTGCCCTGAACTGCCAGAGTGACCAGGGACGCCCGCCAGCCCGGTGAGTCCTGTGCCTACGCCTAGGGGCAGGCCTCTGTCATGTCTCCCCAGCCTGGTGAGTCCTGTGCCTGTGCCCAGGGCCAGGCATCCATCATGTCTCCCCAGCCTGGTGAATCCTGGGTCAGGGACGTCGGAGTATCCGACACCGGTGTACGGCCCAGAGGATCTGACACCGGTGTACGGCCCAGAGGATCCGACACCGGGGTGCGGCCCAGAGGATCCGACACCGGGGTGCGGCCCAGAGGATCCGACACCGGGGTGCGGCCCAGAGGATCCGACACCGGGGTGCGGCCCAGAGGATCCGACACCGGGGTGCGGCCCAGAGGATCCGACAACAGCTTGCGACCCGGGACTGAGGGGAGCTGCCTGTGACCCAGAACCGGGTAAGTCTGGTCACAATTCTAAAGTAAAGTTGATTAACTATGACTGTGATGATTCTGCCTACAACCCAGAACCGAAGGAGTCTGCTTACAGCCTGGGACCGAAGGAGTCGGCCCACGAACCAGAACCAAAGAAGTCTGCCTACTGTCCTAAGCCCAACAGGTCTGTCTACGGTCTGTTGGACAGTAGGCCAGAACCGGAGCCACCTCCAATAGAGGTGGGTTGGGGAGGGGGGGTGTAGCACTGTGCCGTCGTTGACGGCAGCCACCCTCCCTTCCCTCCCTTTAGTTAGGGGGTTAATTGTGTGTTGTTGTTTTTTCTGTTGGTTTGGTGCATTCAGTGTATGCACCTTTAGGGGGGGGTAATGTCACGTCCTGACCATATACTTAGGTAATTTTGTATTATATTTGGTCAGGACGTGGCAGAGTTATGTTTGGTTATGGTATAGTGGGGTTGTGAGTGTTGTGTTAGGTTCTATGTGTAGGTGTATGTCTATGTTTGGTTAATTGGGGTTGGGACTCTCAGTTGAAGGCAGGTGTTGTCTATCTGCCTTTGATTGAGAGTCCCATATAGTGGGGTGTGTTTGTTTGGTATTTGTGGGTAATTGTATTTTGCACCGTGTTTCGTTTCTCCTGTGAAACTGTCACCTTTCGCCTTTGCGTGTTTATTTTGTTTTGTCGTTTCCATCAATAATAAATATGATGTGGAACAGTCAACCTGCTGCGTATTGGTCATCAAGTGATTTCGACATATCTTCCGATGAGAGAGAATACGAGGAACGTGACACTGTAATTGAGCCCACAAATACTGATGCTCCAGATACTCAACTAGTCTAAAGAAGGCCAGTTGTATTACTTCTTTAATCAGAACAACAGTTTTCAGCTGTGCTAACATCATTGCAAAAGGGTTTTCTAATGATCAATTAGCCTTTTAAAATGATAAACTTGGATTAGCAAACACAACGTGCCATTGGAACACAGGAGTGATGGTTGCCGATAATGGGCCTCTGTACGCCTATGTAGATATTCCATAAAAAATCAGCCATTTCTAGCTACAATAGTCATTTACAACATTAACAATGTCTACACTGTATTTCTGATCAATTTAATGTTATTTTAATGGACAAAAATTGCCTTTTCTTTCAAAAACAAGGACATTTCTAAGTGACCCCAAACTTTTGAACGGTAGTGTATGTACTATCTTAATTTGAAAAGTTTGTCATAGGAGTAAAATAACAGCATCAGAAAATGTGAATTATTATGTGGATTATAACTCATGGACATATTTGTAGGGGTTGCAAAACGTTTTGTTAGGGCAAATCAAGTCTGCCGTTTTAAATGGAAATGACACATTTTAGAAGTTTGCATTTCCCCCCAACAATCTCTGCGACAACACTGATCAAACTAAGATTGCACATCTACACTGAGTGTACAAACATTAGGAACACCTTCCAAATATGGAAATTCTTTGCCTTCAGAACAGCCTCACTTCGTTAGGGCATGGACTCTACAAGGTGTCGAAAACGTTTCACAGGGATGCTGGTCCATGTTGACTCCAATGCTTCCCACAGTTGTGTTAAGTTGGCTGGATGTCATTTGGGTGGTGGACCATTCTTGATGCACACGGGAAACTGTTGAGCATAAAAACCCAGCAGCGTTGCAGTTCTTGACACAAACCGATGCACCTACTACTGTACCCCATTCAAAGGCACTAAAATATTTTGTCTTGCCCATTTACCCTCTGAATGGCACACATACACAATCCATGTCTTAATTGTTTCAAGGCTTATAAATCCTTATTTAACCTGTCTCCTTCCCTTCATCTACACTAATTGAAGTGGACTTTCAAGTGACATCAATAAGGGATCAATAGCTTTCACATGGTCAGTCTGTCATGGAAAGAGCAGGTGTTCTTAATGTTTTGTACACTCAGTGTATTACGTTTAAACACAGCACATGGTAGCTATTGAGTTGAGATGGGGAAGTCAGTAGGTAGTCAACTAGTCAACTCTAGCCTTAATGGATCACAATAAGGAGTCACATACAATGTGGTCTATGCACCTCCAGTAAAAATGGATATACCGTAGTCTACATATAGTACATAAGTGATCTTAAGTGATTCAAGAAGTCCCAAACAAAAAATGATGACACTTGGAAAAATATGCAGTGGTGGTTACAGTACATGTTAGAAGTATTTGACAAGAGCCGTGGTATTCCTGCATATAGAGCCATACAGTAGTTCTCCTCAGTCCTGCACCACACAATCTCTGAATTACAGCCGTGGGCACGGTCTGGTTATATATGAAGTGTGTGTGTGTGTGTGTGTGTGTGTGTGTGTGTGTGTGTGTGTGTGTGTGTGTGTGTGTGTGTGTGGCCCCCTGCACCCACAGCTGGTCCAAAGCAGATGTTTACCAGTATAATTACCCTCCCGTCCATACGTCATCTCCAGCCTCTAGATGTGTAGTGACACCAGTTCAACAGAGACCTGCTGTGGTTCTCAGCAAGCACATTCATTTCAATACTCTTACTGTCTATTGGCCAGACATAAAATATGGACACACACTTACAGAAGAAAACACAAAGGTGCATACACACAGACACAAACAAGCAAACACACACACATCGAGTTAAGTAAAAAGTCAAAAATTGCTAAGTGGCATACAGGTCTACAAAATAGTGTTATAATAATGGTGTAGCTAACATGACAACATATATCACTTAACTGTCTTAAACAGAGGCAGAGTGGTATCCTCCGAACCAGTCCCGTTCAAAACACAGGTCAGTGTAGGGCAGGGTAGATAGATAGGTATGGTAACCGGGTTCCTACCTGTAGAGCTAGGTGGGTCCACCTGTCCACTGTGAGTCTGCCCTGGGTGCTGAAGGTCAGAGTGCCAGTCTGACCGCTGGGCTGACTGTACTGTAGTTTGACCGCAGACTCAGACACGGTCAACAGGAACACCAACCGTTCCTCTGAACTCTTCTCCAACACCGTCCTGAACACAGAGAGACAGGGTCACAAACACACACACTCTGAACTCTGAAAACTCTGAACACTCTGAACTCTTCTCCAACACCGTCCTGAACACAGAGAGACAGGGTCACAAACACACACACTCTGAACTCTGAAAACTCTGAACACTCTGAACTCTTCTCCAACACCGTCCTGAACACAGAGAGACAGGGTCACAAACACACACACTCTGAACTCTTCTCCAACACCGTCCTGAACACAGAGAGACAGGGTCACAAACACACACACTCTGAACTCTTCTCCAACACCGTCCTGAACACAGAGAGACAGGGTCACAAACACACACACTCTGTGCCCACTGGACTATAAGAAGCTAAATCAAGTGTGTTACTGCGGGCTGGAACAAAAGCCTGCCCACTCAATGAAGACCATAGAGGGGCTATAAAATGGGGTAAATATGGTCAGGGAGAAATCCAAAACAGTCTAATCAGAATGAATGGCAGTAGAGGCATAGTCCTGGTTTTACTTCTGCAGGAAATCAAAGGTAAGGCACGTGATGCATCAGAAATTGTGTACCAGAAATGAATTATTGTTAACCTAAAATATTGTCAACCTACAATATTATCATATAATTATAAACACAGTTGACAGCAGTTTTATACCCCTTTTCTGTATAGCCTCTAAAATATATGTAAACAGACCATAAATGTAAAAAATGTTTTCTTGGAAAGCTGTGAGTGCTATTATATGTTACAATAATTGTTGCATTTACAACTTGTCTAAGTCCTTTCATCAACTGACGTCAGACAGTGTCTGACTGTGGATTGACTGCACTGTTTGAATGGAATGTTGGCATATTGGCAATTAGTACAAAAACAAATTCATCATTTTACACACTATCTTATCGCAGCACTGGCTAACCATGGTTGTTGACCAACTCCCTGACCCCAATGGCTGGCTTTTATACCATCATTAAAAAGGTTCATGTTGATTCTAGTATTGTAATTCCTAATTCTGTGGTGAAGACCCCTGGTCTACACAAACTGAGAGTAAGGTCCACTCTAACAAACACATGAGGATGATTGTGACATTTACTCATGTAATATCCATATTTAACATGATTTTCTCCTGCTGTTACAGTGGTGTAAAGGAGCAGCCAGCCACACACTCTGTGTCAAATTAAACATCATCAACCACATCTTATGGGAAACACCGGCCAACACACCCAATAAATCACCAGTGTGTGTGTGTGTGTGTGTGTGTGTGTGTGTGTGTGTGTGTGTGTGTGTGTGTGTGTGTGTGTGTGTGTTGTTTGTGTCCCAGCCCTGCCTGCCTGTTCAGTTCAATCCAGATCACTTGAGAAAATGAAGTAAGGGGAGGGGACAGAGCAGAGGGGAGGGGACAGGACAGAGGGGAGGGGACAGAATAGAGGGGAGGGGACAGAGCAGAGGGGAGGGGACAGGACAGAGGGGAGGGGACAGAGCAGAGGGGAGGGGACAGAGCAGAGGGGAGGGGACAGAATAGAGGGGAGGGGACAGAGCAGAGGGGAGGGGACAGGACAGAGGGGAGGGGACAGAGCAGAGGGGAGGGGACAGAGCAGAGGGGAGGAGACAGAGCAGAGGGGACAGAGCAGAGGGGACAGGGTAGAGGGGACAGGACAGAGGGGAAGGGACAGAATAGAGGGGAGGGGACAGAGCAGAGCAGAGGGGAGGGGACAGGACAGAGGGGAGCGGACAGAGCAGAGGGGAGGGGACAGAACAGAGGGGAGGGGACAGAGCAGAGGGGACAGGACAGAGGGGAGCGGACAGGGTAGAGGGGACAGAGCAGAGGGGACAGGACAGAGGGGAGGGGACAGGGCAGAGGGGACAGAGCAGAGGGGAGGGGACAGAGCAGAGGGGACAGGGCAGAGGGGACAGGACAGAGGGGACAGAGCAGAGGGGACAGGGCAGAGGGGACAGAGCAGAGGGGAGGAGACAGAGCAGAGGGGACAGGACAGAGGGGACAGAGCAGAGGGGACAGGACAGAGGGGACAGAGCAAAGGGGACAGGACAGAGGGGAGGGGACAGGGCAGAGGGGACAGAGCAGAGGGGACAGGACAGAGGGGACAGAGCAGAGGGGACAGGACAGAGGGGAGGGGACAGGACAGAGGGGACAGAGCAGAGGGGAGGGGACAGAGCAGAGGGTAGGCGACAGAGCAGAGGCGACAGAGCAGAGGGGACAGGACAGAGGGGAGGGGACAGGGCAGAGGGGACAGAGCAGAGGGGAGGCGACAGGACAGAGGGGAGGGGACAGAGCAGAGGCGACAGAGCGGAGGGGACAGGGCAGAGGGGACAGAGCAGAGGGGACAGAGCAGAGGGGACAGAGCAGAGGGGACATGGCAGAGGGGAGGCGACAGGACAGAGGGGACAGAGTAGAGGGGACAGGGCAGAGGGGAGGCGACAGGACAGAGGGGAGGGGACAGAGCAGAGGGGACAGGGCAGAGGGGAGGGGACAGGACAGAGGGGAGGGGACAGGGCAGAGGGGAGGCGACAGGACAGAGGGGAGGTGACAGGACAGAGGGGACAAAGCAGAGGGGAGGCGACAGGACAGAGGGGAGATGACAGGGCAGAGGGAAGGGGACAGAGCAGCGGGGAGGGGACAGAGCAGAGGGGAGGGGACAGAGCAGAGTGGAGGGGACAGGACAGAGGGGAGGCGACAGGACAGAGGGGAGGCGACAGGACAGAGGGGAGGGGACAGGGCAGAGGGGAGGGGACAGAGCAGAGGGGAGGGGACAGAGCAGAGTGGAGGGGACAGGACAGAGGGGAGGCGACAGGACAGAGGGGAGGCGACAGGACAGAGGGGAGGGGACAGAGCAGAGGGGAGGCGACAGAACAGAGGGGAGGCGACAGGACAGAGGGGAGGGGACAGAGCAGAGGGGACAGAGCAGAGGGGAGGGGACAGGGCAGAGGAGAGGGGACAGGGCAGAGGGGAGGGGACAGGGCAGAGAGGACAGGGCAGAGGAGAGGGGACAGGGGAGAGGAGACAGGGCAGAGGGGAGGGGACAGGGCAGAGGAGAGGGGACAGGGCAGAGGGAAGGGGACAGGGCAGAGGGAAGGGGACAACTTTGTGGAATTAAATGTATCTTGAGTTTCTGCTGGTTTGGTCTACTTAGAACTGGGCCAGTCCTCTCAGGGGTGTGTGTGGGTGTGTGTCTGGACTTGCGTATATGCCTTGGGCGTGCATGCCTGCGTGGGTAGGTACGAGCATGTGTGTGTGTGTGTGTGTGGCTGGTCCGAGTGTCTCGGGTGAGTGCAGTGACACATCTTTAGTGTCATGTTATCCTGAGTCTGGCATACTGCTAGGTATTAAGGAGAAGAAAACCAGCTCCCACAGAACTAAACTTAACTGTAACCTTATCCTTACCCCTAACCTAAAGCCTGACCATAACCTTACATTAAGAACAAATAGGTTCAATCAATTCTGATGATATAGCCGATTTAGTCCTTTGTAACATGGCTGTCTAGTAACTACCTGTTGAGCTGACAGTGTCCTTTTGTCTCTCAGTCCATTCATCCCTCCGGTCCCCCTCCCATCCCCGCTCCCCCTCTCCAATCCCCCTCTCTACTCTGTCATTTTTTAGGATAACAAAGTGCTCTTTGAGTGGATGCTCCCTCTATACACGGAGAAACACACAGGGCAACCTTTCTCCCATTGATCTAAACTAGCCACAGCTGCTGGTATGATAACACACACACACAATACACCGACACATACACACAGTGTAACACACACACACAATACACTGACACATACACACAGTGTAACACACACACAATACACTGACACATACACACAGTGTAACACACACACAATACACCGACACATACACACAGTGTAACACACACACAATACACTGACACATACACACAGTGTAACACACACACAATACACCGACACATACATACAGTGTAACACACACACAATACACCGACACATACACACAATGTAACACACACACAATACACTGACACATACACACAGTGTAACACACACACAATACACTGACACATACACACAGTGTAACACACACACAATACACCGACACATACACACAATGTAACACACACACAATACACTGACACATACATACAGTGTAACACACACACAATACACCGACACATACACACAATGTAACACACACACAATACACCGACACATACACACAATGTAACACACACACAATACACCGACACATACACACAATGTAACACACACACAATACACTGACACATACACACAATGTAACACACACACAATACACTGACACATACACACAATGTAACACACACACAATACACCGACACATACACACAATGTAACACACACACAATACACCGACACATACACACAATGTAACACACACAATACACCGACACATACACACAATGTAACACACACACAATACACCAACACATACACACAGTGTAAGACACACACAATACACCGACACATACATACAGTGTAACACACACACAATACACCGACACATACACACAATGTAACACACACACAATACACTGACACATACATACAGTGTAACACACACACAATACACCGACACATACACACAATGTAACACACACACAATACACTAATGGTCACTGGAATTCCTGTTTTGTGTCTGTTTGTTATAATTTTATATAAAATTCCCAAAGTAAGCCTCTTCATTATCTGTGTGGCAGCAGGAGAATGTTAGGATGCTAGAGATCCACGGACAGATTCCTCACATAGCCTAACACAAATCACACAGCCTCATTACAGTATTTTGCGATTGCCTACACACTTGTTGCGGAATTTGGCTCATCGTGTCAAAACTCTACACACAAGCCAAATAAGACACAACACTTGGAGATAAACATCTCACTTCTATGTCAAAATGAAACTCTGCAATCAACACCTGACAATACTTTTTCAAAATGGCATTTCTGCAACAAAATGATACACACACCATTTGAATGACTCTTTCAGAGCAGCAACAACACACAGATGTACTTTATACAAAACACTGTCTGTCTTTAGTACAGTGTACACCTTTTTAATTTTCTCCTACAGGCGTCTGTGAAAGATTGTTCCAGTACAGTACATCTACTCACATTTCAATGAACACAAAAATATAAAGGCTTCAGAAAAAATATAAACAGCTTATTTTTTTGCCATCGCAGGTTTTTACAACAACAACAAAAAACACAAAGAAAAGTAGAATTACAGTACAGTAATAAATACAATATGTTACTGTAAACTCACAGAAACCAAAAAGAATTACAGTAAAATTACAAGGGTAAACAAAGAAATGGAATTGCAAATGATTGTAAGGGATGGGGTGGGTGGTTTATGGATCCCACCTTCTGTTAGGGTCTGGCCACATCACAAGCAATGTCATCCCTGGCTAGGCAACGGGGAAAATATTACCTTGCGTGCCGTATCCAACCCTGGACTGACCCCACTGCAGAAGAGGCAGGCGGGCATGTGGTTGGTGGTCATACACTTTCCAACGCCAAGCCAAAAATTATTCTTCAATCGGGTTAAGAAATGGGGAGTCAGGGGGCAAGTACACAACTGTGAAGTTATTGTGGTTGGTGAACCAGTCCCTGACCAGAGCAGCCCGTTGGAAACCAACATTATCCCAGATGACAACAAACCTGGGCTGCTCTGGTTCGTCCTGTACAACTGCATTATGTAGTGCATCCAGATAATGTGTGCAGGATTGTAGGGACCTAGGGTGGCGTGGTGATGGAGAACTAGCAGACTAATGGTGGCACACAAGGTGATATTTCCCCTACGCTGCCCAGGGACATTCACAATGGCTCTTTGTCCTATAACACGTCGGCCCCGACGCCTGGTTTTAGCTAGATTCAATCCAGTTTCATCAATGAAAATGAACTCATGAGGCTGTGCAGCTGCATCAAAGTCCAGGACTCTCTGTAACAGAACATACATACACTGTACCGTGAATATGGTGTAACTCAAAACACAGGACTACAATGTCTACATTTTCACACAAGGGTGGGTGTGGGGGGTGGGTTGAGTCAGTCAAAACTACAAGCTACAGGCAAGGCTAGTGCCCCCACAGACAACCCCCTTCCCCCCAGAATGGGGGCACCTGCCTAGGTCACATACTGCTTTGTCTGAATGTATCTATGCAGTGCCAATAGGACACAATCTACTGCCATTACTATATTACAGTTTAGTACAGTGACACTTACTTGCATATAGTCTTAGCGAAGGTCTTTGACTCTAACACTGTTCCTCTCAAATGGAACCCTGTACAGCTGCTTCATATCGTAAGTTGGTGTTGATGCAAGACGCGGCAGAGTGTCGACATACTGACACGGTTGATATTATGGAATGTTGTGTGATCTGCAGTGATTGGCTCTCCTAGTTGATGTAGGTGGATGGTGTTGTTTGCCAACACTAGATTGACAATGGCCAGTTCCTGTTCATGGTGAACAGACGTTGTCTTCCACCCTTAGGAGGTCGTCTGGAAGTTCTGTAGAAAATGGAAGAATATGATGTCATTGGTTAGGTTCTTTTTTACATACTGTACTGTCATACTGTACACAGTAACATCACAACTGTATTACATGTACTTCACAGCACTATACCTATTTTTATGTTCACTGAGGAGCATAGACCTAATATTGTAGGACTACATTGTATTGTATTGCACTGTGATGCAGAATGATGTGCAACAATTCCATAGGTACAGTCTAGTGTAGAAAGTTGAAGACATACCTGTTCTCCAGTCTAAATGTCCGTATTGTGGATGCTACAGCGTAGCGACTCAGGTTGGACTGGACTCTCTGCCCAGCCTCCCTCATCGTCAGGCCATGATTTATGACATGGTCCACCAAAGTGGCCCTAATGTCGTCAGAAATATGTCTCCGTCTATTGCCTGGTCCCCTTCTTTGTTCTCGTCCTCCTCCTCTCTCTTCCTCTTCCTCTCGCTCCCACTGCCTCCACATTTGCAAAGTTCTCACAAAAGAGGTGATCTTACCTGAGGTCTATTTGTAGTGCTGAGGCTCAGACTATTTGGTGTTCAGTTACTGTAGAAGTGTTTCCATGTGTGTGTGTGGGTGTGTGGGTGTGTGGGTGTGTGTGTGGGTGTGTGTGTGTTGCCAATTTCAGATATGTTTTGCATTTTGAATAGAAGTGTTTTCCCAATGATTGCAAGAGATTTCATTCTTGAACAAAGTGTCTCATGTAAGAAACAGTGTGTAGTGTTTTGCAAGCGTGTTGCAGAATTGCAAACTAAGTGCAAAGCAGAAAATGTGTTTGTACTTTTGGTACCTTTGTTTAAGGCATGGTTACAAAAGTTAAGGTTTTGATGCTTTTGTCTAAGCATTCACTTTCAGTGTGTAAGCAATCGGCAAAGACTGTAAACAGACTAACTGGTACATGATTCACTGGACTTAAAGCAACAGAACACAGACCAATATCATAATATGGTCCTTAGGCTAAGCCTTATACAGAAAGCAACACATAGGCCTACAATCAGATTCATAGTCAGTGTGTATATGTTAGAGCGGGCAGCTGTGACGGTCAGTGGTCAGGTGTGTTTGGAGGGAGAGGACAGAAAGCCTTTAATCTAGCCTCTTTGATAGCTGCCATATTGGTCAGAACAAAGACTGATACATGTCAAACAACATTCACAAAGCACAGCTCTGTGTGATTGATTGATACACAGAGTGCTGCCAGACAGTTACCAGAGAAGAAACTGATCTGATTGTAAGTGTAACCCAGCCCCATGTAAGCTCTCCCAGTAACACCTTACCTTACCCCGGCTAAATCCAAAACGGCACACTATTCCCTATCTAGGGCACTACTTTTGACCAAGGCCCGAGTAGCGCACTATATAGGGCATAGTGTTCCATTTCGGATGCAGCCCCTCACTTGACACCCTGCTCTGCTTCTCTGGTTGTCCTGAAGGAAAGTCCTGCCTATTATGCTGTCCTGTCCTACTTACACCACTACCCAGGCCTCAGGTTTCATGGCCCTCTCTGACCTGATTGTTTTCTAACATGGTCCTGTCTTATCTTTCTCTCTGATTCGAACTACATTATATATAACAGGGCTGGAAAACCTTGGTAGAGCATGGGTGGAAAAGGCAGTGTGGTGCTCATTTCAATTTCCTTTCTTTTTTGTTTTTAGACCAATGCCTACTTCTCACTTAAAACTTAAGTGAGAATAGGCACATATATGAACTGAGTTACAAAGTTCATTTCAACATCTTGATACAGTTTTTAGCAACAGTATAAACACATAAAAGACATAACAACAATGAATAATAGTGATACACACATGTCTCCAGGAGCCTCAGGTTTGATCCACACAGCCAGGGTGAAGGAGCCCAGATGTCCCAGACTCTGAAAGGGAGGAGAGGCCACGCATCCTCCCTGGGCCCAACGGAATATCACACTCCTGCTGGATCCATCCCCTTCTCTAAGCCCCTCTCCCCCTGTTCCTGCCCGGGAGCGAGGATCCAGCCCATCCTGGGTGACACAGGTGTCCCAGTGAGCGGGAAGCAGTAGGGGTGCATGGGGTGGGGTGGAGGAACGGTAGGGGCACTCCTGGTTGCAGAACGCCTGGCTGCAGTTGTGGAGCTCCTCCAGGGAGGTGGGGCTGTGGCAGTAAGTGGTGCGCTCGGGAGTGCCGCAGCTGGAGCGGGCAGGAGAAAGGGTGACGGGCTTGTGGGCTCCGATGTTTTCCAACCGGGGGAAGTGACCCTGAGAGGTCACAGGGTCAAAGGTGAGGCAGAGGACCAGGATGTAGAGCCAGAGCGAGGATCGGATTCCTCGTCTGTTTTTTCTCTCTACTTTCCACACACATCTTCCCTCTCTTTCTCTTCCCTTTCTGTACTCTGTCTCCCCTCTCAAACAGGCCTCACTTCCCCCTCTCTCCCTTCTTACCCCTCTCTCCTGCCTTTCTCTGTTCTCTCCTCTCATCTCTCTTCTCCCTCTAACCCCTTTTTTTCCTCTCACCCCTCTCTCTGTCATCCCCTCTTTCAGTGAGGTCCAGCTCCGTCCGTCGTTGAATAAGTCATGATGGTCACAGTGCTGGAGGTGACATTTTAACAGCTTAACATACACACACTCGACCAAATCCTTCACATGATAGCTTGGATTTCACCCCAACGCATACCTGGAGAGAAATACGGAGAAAAAGAGAGAGAGAGAGAGAGAGAGAGAGAGAGAGAGAGAGAGAGGAGTCAGACATAAAGGAATCTAGGGGGAAATGTCATGCAGGCTAGTGCCTGCCCAAGGCTATTATGTTTCGTTTGATCGAGGGAAAGCTAAACAGATACGGAACATTTCCTTTCTGCCTGCTGTTGAATTGAACAAAGTGTCCTTTTTGCTGGGGTATCTAGGGATTTCTTGGGTTATCTCTGTGATCCTCAAATGCCCCGTTTCTCTGAGTTTTGGGGAAATTGGGGCTTAGGGGGTTAGGTAAAAATGATATTATTAGGTTAACATTAACTAGCTACAATATTTGCAACTTTAGTGCCATCTCTTTCTGATTGTGAATAGGGTTAAATGGTGAATAACTTAGTCATTAACAGCTGTCTAGTGAACAGCTACGTGGTTGTCTATAAGTAGCCTAAATATATTCAGAAAATGTAACAATAGTCAACAAATATGTCAAACTAAACCAAGCACAAACTCATCAGTTGCTTTGCTGTTTGCCTCAGTGGCAGGTTAATCGAAGCTTCGCTGCTTGTGCACTGGCAACAACGTGCAACAAGTTGCTGTCCAATAAACTAACACAGTCACAGTTCCTTGATTAAATAAGCTAATACAACAATGTTTTTTGAAAACAAAACAAAGTATTATATCATTTTTACATTTAAATATAGAAAACTCGATTTACGTCAGCGAGTTTGTCCCTAGTCTTACCTCGGAGTCTGGAGGCGGGTGGTGGACACTCCGCCCTGGTCGCATAAAGCTGCTTACAGCGAGCTGCCATCTGGACAGCACGCCGCTCTGGACACAAAACAAAACAGCAACGAGGAACTTATCAGCAACAAAACAAAAACACAACAAGGTCATCCGATGCGTTTAACAACTACAGCGACACAATCGCCGCTCCGCATATCTTTGACAAAGCCCCGACATGGGCTAATGTATGCAAGTCCGATAATTACCGATGTCTGTAGCTGAGGAGCGATGACTAGTATTATATTACCCCCCCAATGCGCGAGTGATCCGTCTGGGTTTAACAAGTGGCTCTCGTCTCTTTGCGTAGGAAGAAACGCTACCCGTGGTCGCCATAGCAACCCCGGTATGGACACTACAGACAGACAGTGTCGTGCATTAAGGTGCTGAAGCCCGGAGGGGAAGAAGAGAGGGGCAGTAGATTATAACATAACACGGAAGGGAGGGATTTGAGGGAGCCTATCTAATGTTTATCATTGTACCACCACTATATAACTCACCATGTTTTTTTTAGGGCTTTATCTACTCAGCATAAATTAATACATTAAAATACTAATTGAAAGAAGGGACATGAAATTGGGATCTTACTCAAAGCTTATGTGAAAGGCCAGTGGCGATTTTAGCATGTAAATCTTGGTGGGGCAAAGTAAAACATTTTTTTTCTGCATGCCAGCAAAGCCACTACAAAACACAACACTAAACAATACATTAATTGCACTATAACGGTGACAAACGGTGGCTACAAACTGTTAGCGCCTACATAAAGCTGTCCAAACAGCAGTGCTTTCTTTTCAGCACCATGGAGTGAAAACTTACCACTGCTAGACCTGGCTATCAGCGGAGCCTGGTCTGGCAGCAAAACAGTTTATTCAGCCTCGTTTACTGCCTTTAAAAAACCATAGCTGATATGGCTGACTTGCTTAAACAAGTGTGGTTTCTACTGACAACTGAGATGTACAAACTATGGCATAAAGAAACGATGAATGGCTAAGAGGTAATCCGTGGGCCTCCCGAGTGGTGCAGTGGTCTAAGGCACTGCATCGCAGTGCTCGAGGCATCACTACAGACCCGGGTTCGATCCCAGGTTGTGTTGCAACCGGCCACAACGGTAGACCCATGAGACGGCGCACATTTGGCCCAGCGTTGTCCGGATTTGGGGAGGCTTTGGCCGGCTGGGATGTCCTTGTCCCGTGACTCCTTGTGGCGGGCCGGGCGGTGACTTTGGTCGCCAGTTGTACAGTGTTTCCTCCGACACATTGGTGCGGCTGGCTTCCGGGTTAAGCGCGCAGTGTGGCTTGGCAGGGTTGTGTTTCGGAGTATGCATGGCTCTCGACCTTCGCCTATCCCGAGTCCGTACAGGAGTTGCAGCGAATGGACAAGACTGTAACTACCAATGAAATTGAGTCAATCTGTAATTTCGAGCTAAGACAGACGTAGTTAATATAACTATTTGTTCAGTGCTTTTGAAATGTACAGCGACAGAATTCAGAACATGGGCTGTTCTTACAGTATTCTCCCTGTACACCAAGTCAGAACCGTAGGATAAATAAAGCGGGCATATAAGCAGACAATGCTTAAACAAATCTTACAATATTCGATGATGACATTTCGCTAAAACAGGCTATATGCTACATGCGCACCGCCAAGTCAGAACAGTAGGCTAAGTTATGAGGGGGAAAGTGACTAAATTATTAGGGTGAGGCACATGAGCTACTAACAGCTTACTACACAACATACACTTAGTATTACTTTCTTAGCTACAGTATACATATCTCCCTGGCATATTACATCATTTATGCAGCTGCATACAATACATTTTTGGACTCACTGCTGTGCTGTGCTCAATTGAACAGAAAGGTGGCGCAGCGTTCCTTCTTGGGGGCAATTTTTGTCATAAAACTTTGTCATCAAAGTCTGGCATTCTCTGGATTTATGGTTCTTTGAAGACAACTGGGCACTCTGAAAAAAAACACGTTGAATCATGACATCACTGATCTTCAGGTCGGAGCTCTAGAAAGAGGCCTGAGTTCCCAACTTGGAATTCCGAGTTGGATGACCGTTCAAAATGTATTTTCCCAGTCGGAGCTAGTTTTTTTCAGAGTTTCCAGTTGTCTTGAACTCATTGAAGTCTGAGATTTCCCAGTTTCCAGTTGTCTTGAACTCATTGAAGTCTGAGATTTCCCAGTTTCCAGTTGTTTTGCTTTGCAATGCTTGCAGTTAGCCAATGATACCTTCCATACCAACCATTGTTGAATTTGCGATTTCCGTCTTGTTGTGTAATGTTTATGCCCAATGGCCGATCAGCACCAATAAGTTTTGTCTATAATTTCACTTCATAAGCATTTGCCAGTAGATTGTCGACGTGATTCATGATGATGACTGCTTGTCTAGCTTGATAGCTAAGATTTTGAAAGTATGATGTTGACATGATCAGTCCAATTAAAGCTACGGTAGATATAACGTGATTTGACATCATTTTATCCGTGGCCAGTGACCTTGAACCTTCTTGGATGGGCACTTCTAATGTAACTCTATGGCAGCACCCAAGGGGGCTTGAACTTTCTAGCTCTCCCTGTAGATTTTGCAGTGATGTAGTGTCCCCATGAGTGACAGAACACTGAGCCAATCACAGCGCAACTAGAGAAGATTACCAACCCCTACGCTCTGTATTTCCCTCCAGCACAGAAAGCAATGAGCTAGGCTGAAACACCTGCATTTTGGAGCTGCCTTACACAAGAAAGCAAAAAATAGACCATGTTTGGTTGTGGCTTTATTAACTCGATATTTTTTATTTTTTTTTACGTTGTCTGCAAACTGATATGTAACATGTATTAATGCAAAAAGAACATGCAAAGCAGGCCCTGAATGATGGGTTGCCACTGTGAAAGGCATATTACTGTATGCTCAATGTGTGGTTTAGGAATAGTGGGAATGATGCCCACATCATCTGGAAGCATGCTCACTGACTGTAGCCTAATGACTGAGAAACCTCTCCTTGAGACAGGCTACCTCTGGGTGCCTGAAACCAACCTTCATCATGCCCACATCATCTGGAAGCATGCTCACTGACTGTAGCCTAATGACTGAGAAACCTCTCCTTGAGACAGGCTACCTCTGGGTGCCTGAAACCAACCTTCATCATTCATACCTATAGTAGCCTATAATATTTTATGGTCATTTAATTCTTCATCAAATAATTGACACAGAAAACAATGTATTACAGCATTGTCAACATTCCTGTTGTCCAAATGATAATTGCCCATCAGAAACTCTGCCGATTTCTTTCAAACGGAATTTCAGCACTTGTCTCTGCCTATATGCAGTAGCTTGCGGAAGCAACAAGGCAGCCGCATGAGAACAGTTGAACATTATGCATTCAAAATATGTAAACAAATCTAAAAAGGCCCCCTTATATTTCCAGACAAGTTTGTTATCAGCTAATCGCATTTGAACAGCTGCAATTGCTTTTGTGAACAAAGGCAGTCTAACTAGTTTTTAATTAAGTACTCCTAATGACCTTAAGCAGATTACTGCACTCGCCTAATAATCAATACCATGCAGGGTAGGCGGCTAGGGGCTCAGCCAAGGGGGAGGGAGGGAAGGAGGCCCTAGCTATTAATATATTACATCCACGAGGCCGCCCTCTCTTCTAATTCCTCTCTTCCTTCCTCTCCATCCTCCTCTACCTCTCCCTTTTCTTCCTCCCTCCTATCCTCCTCCCCCTCTCTTTTTCCTCCACTTCCATGGGTAAATGTAGGATCCTGGAGGCGCGTGTCCTAACCAGCTGACACTTGTCACTGACTTAAAATACTAACTCAACTGGCCCTTATTGGAGAGATATTTTTTCAATAGGAAATTTGTGCATATCAGCCCATTCATATTGTTCTATTGAATTATTATTGTCATATATTACATGGTTGGAGCTAACACTGATTTTAGCCTGATCTGACTAAACACACTGATTTTCATTAGCTATATGATATTTCAATATTTCACCAAATCATCTTTCTGCGAGTAGGCCTAATAGCATCAGAGTAATACTGTAATGCAGCCCTAATGTAGCCTATCAGTTTCATTCCTTTCAAAATCAACATGAATATACACGAATATCATTTGCTGGATGCTGATTAAGAGAAGTGGAATAAATTGATGGCCTCATTTTATCCAAACGCAATATTAGGCAGGCCTATGGAAATGTTAAACTTTCCACGGCACCTTTATCTACTCCCTGATAGCGTGCCACTGAATTAGACGTCAGGCTGGGATTTGGCTGCCATTGACTTTCTAAGGCCCACAGTATGTCAGTCTGTCAGTCCGTCAGTCAGTGTTCTATCCAGTAGGGATGCTGAGGGAGGGGAATGGGATTGTATTAGCATTATCTACACCATGGTCCATGGAGATAGGAACCAAATCATCCCCCATGGTCCATGGAGATAGGAACCAAATCATCCCCCATGGTCCATAGAGATAGGAACCAAATCATCCCCCATGGTCCATGGAGATAGGAACCAAATCATCCCCCATGGTCCATGGAGATAGGAACCAATCAGCCCTGTGTTTGCATGAGCCCTTATTCTGCTCATCCCCACCTTTCCTCTCCTCTTATTTTATCTATTTTTGACCTCTTAGTCTTACTTGTATGTTTTCATCATCCACTTCTGCTCTGCTCTACGGTTTGCTAGCTCTCCTTTCTTTTATCCTGTTTTTTCCTGACTTGTACAATTACAAATCCATTTCCACGCTATGACTGCCTTTATAAGCAATTATAAACATTTACATTGGCTTATTCATGAAAGCTATTATTAAAGGCCCAATGCAGCCATTTTTATATCAATATCATATAATTTCTCTCATTTTTATATCAATATCATATAATTTCATATAATTTCTGGGTAACAATTAAGTACTTTACTGTAATAGTTTTCCATTAAAATGTACAAAAATAGGTTTTCATCAAAAAACTATTCCTCAAGCAACAACTTTTCTAGGATATTCTGGGTGGGGTGAGGGGCAAACTGAAAACTAGCTGTTATTGGCAGAGAGATTTGGAACTCTGTTATTGGTCTAACAAATTTACCGCCTGGTGATGTCACCAGGCAATCCCGAAACTCCCGCCCATGCAAACCTGCTGATTAGAAGGTCCTGTGTAGATTGTATTTTCAACCAGAAACTACCAGGAAATATCACTGATAAAAAAAAATCTAACTTTTACAGTGTTTGTTTCATCAACTGTTGTACAATAGGATACAAAACACAAGAAAAAAATGAATTTGAACTGCACTGGGCCTTTACGTTTAAACCAATTTATTTAAAGACCTACTGTTTTATTCTATATTTCCAACAAAACAATGCATGAATGTAACTCCTGTACCCATGGTGATTTAATAATATCAGAGTCAGTGTGTCCAGAATGTCTGTGTGTTCTCAGTGTTGTATTAGAGATCAGACGTTCAACCCCAGGCCCATGCTCAGCAATCCCCCTCCTGCTGAGTTTCCATTGGACCGAATTAACCCCCCACCTCCACACCCTGCACACACTGTCTACATTAGCCTGCTGGTGAAAGTGCAAGGCGGCCATTCCTTCACACAGGCAGGCTCTCTGGCTCCCAGTTCTCCCTCCCTGGCTGTCAGCGTTACAGGAAAATTTAAACACGGCCATGTGACTCTGAAGTCCACTGTGGTTATCTCAGCTTTGTGAAGTTCTCAGGCTTTTCTCAGACTAGGCTGTTTCCTCTGTCTAAGCTGTTCTGTCAGGTTGTGCAATGACTAAATTATGAGTTTATTATATTGTATTATGTGTTACAATACATTATGGGTTTTATAATAGGAAAATATTACATTCGGACACCAAAATTAGGGCACCTTATACAGAGACGTCTCCCAGCAATTCTGATACTGTATTATGAGAAATTGCGCTATTAATTGTTTACTTTCCCTTGGAGCTCTATCCACAGTAATCTACCACCATTCATTATAGGGCCATGTATCAGTGTCAGTAGCTATATGGCCTACAGATACACTCCTGTCCTTAATGAAACACTGTAAAACGGATAGTCTCACAATTACAATTTAGCAGACACTCTTACCCAGAGAGACTTACAGTAAGTGCTATATAGGGGAGCTGGTCCGAACCTATCTACTGGTTGGCTATGGCGGTGTCTGATGCCGTATAGGCCCCTAGTGAAGGGTTTAAAGTACCACTAATTCACTTGACAATGACACACCATACTATTTATAAAAGTGCACTAACTAAATTAATGGCCCATCGAATGGAGAGTAAAACATTTAAGTGCAAATAAATGCTGGCGGTGTGACCCTCTTATGCTCGCTAACTCAGCCCCATGGCCATACTATCCATTTCATCCCTGAGAGAGAAAGAGAGAGACGGAGAAAGAGAGAGAGGGAGAGAAAGAGAGAGAGAGAGGGAGAGAAAGAGAGAGAGAGAGAGAGAGAGAGAGAGAAAGAGAGAGGGAGAGAGAGAGAGGGAGAGAGAGAGAGAGAGAGAGAGAAAGAGAGAGAGAGAGAGAGACAGAAAGAGAGCGAGACGGTAGAAAACGGTGAAAAAGCCTTTTACTCTAAAGTCCATTAATTACCAGTGAGTGATCTACTAGTTAACATTTCAGTGTTAAGTAGTCCTTCACTTTCCCTAAGGCTTTTCCCCCAGTCAGCCACAAACCATTATAGCCTTCAGGGAGCGAGTGATGGAGGGAATAAGGGAAGAATGATAGGGGGAATAAAGAAAGGAATGATAGAGATATATAAAAGGGAATGACAGATAGAATGACAGAGTGATGAAGGTGGGGTATGCAATGGAATTGATATTTGAAAAGAAAAAGGAACAAATCAGAGAGAATACGATGTGATAGATTGTGATCCTATTTAAAGCGGTTATCAGCAGTTGAAACAATAACAAAGCATGGGGCTGGGGAAATGTAACCTCTCAAATTCAAAGACAGAGTTATGGATGCAAGGACTGACAATCCGTGATATCAAAATTATAGTTTTTCACGCTATACAGCGTCTATTTACATTTACTTTGTTCACAAGCGTTGGAGAGTAAAACAAGCTTACAGTATACAGTGCATTAGGACAGTATTTAGACCCATTCACTTTTAACACATTTTGTTACGTTACAGCCTTATTCTGAAACGAATTAAATAAAAAAATGGCCTCATCAAAGGACAAAGCGAAAACAGGCTTTTAGAAATGTTTCAAATTTATAAAAAGTGAAAAACAGAATTACCTTATTACATAAGTATTCAGACCCTTTCCAGGTGCATCCTGTTTCCATTGATAATCCTTGAGATGTTTCTACAACGTGATTAGAGTCCACCTGTGGTAAATTCAATTGATTGAACATGATTAGGAAAGGCACACACCTGTATATATAAGGTCCCACAGTTGACAGTGCATGTCAGAGCAAAAACCAAGCCATGAGGTCGAAGGAACTGTCCGTAGAGCTTCGAGACAGGATTGTGTCGAGGCACAGATCTGGGGAAGGGTACCAAAAAATGTCTTCAGCATTGAAGGACCCCAAGAACACAGTGGCCTTCATCATTCTTAAATGGAAGAAGTTTGGAACCATCAAGACTCTTCCTAGAGCTGGCTGCCCGGCCAAACTGAGCAATCGAGGGAGAAGGGCCTTGGTCAGGGTGACCAAGAACCTGATGGTCCCTCTGACAGAGTTCCAGAGTTCCTCTGTGGAGATGGGAGAACCCTCCAGAAGGACAACAATCTCTGCAGCACTCTACCAATCAGGTCTTTATGGTAGAGTGGCCAGACGGAAGCCACTCCTCAGTAAAATTCACATAACAGCCCTCTTGGAGTTTGCCAAAAGGCACCTAAAGGACTCAGGTCTGATGAAACCAAGATTGAACTCTTTGGCCTGAATGCCAAGCGTCATGTCTGGAGGAAACCTGGTACCGCTCATCACCTGATCAATACCATCCCTACTGTGAAACATGGTTGGGCAGCATCATGCTGTGGGGATTTTTTTCAGTGGCAGGGACTGGGAGACTAGTCAGGATTGAGGGAAAGATGAATGGAGCAAAGTACAGAGAGATCCTTGATGAAAACCTGCTCCAGAGCACTCATGACCTGGGACGAAGGTTCACCTTCCAACAGGACAACGACCCTAAACACAGCCAAGACCACGCAACAGTGGCTTCGAGACAAGTCTCTGAATGTCCTTGAGTGGCCCAGCCAGAGCCCGGATTTGAACCCGATCGGACATCACTGGAGAGACCTGAAAACAGCTGTGCAGCGACCCTCCCCATCCAACCTGACAGAGCTTAAGAGGATCTGCAGAGAAGAATAGGAGAAACTCCCCAAATACAGGTGTGCCAAGCTTGTAGCGTCATACCGAAGAAGACTCGATTCTGTAATCGCTGCCAAAGGTGCTTCAACACAGTACTGGTAAAAATATATATTCTATTTCGTTTTTTATACATTTTAATACATTATTTAAAATCTTTTTTAGAACTGTTTTTGCTTTCTCATTTTGGGCTATTGTGTGTAGATTGATGAGGAAAAAATACTATATTTAATCCATTTTAGAATAATGCTGTAATTTTGGGTTCTGATGGGTATGACAGTTGAACTAAACCCTTGTGGCATTTATTAAGTTATATTCTTCAAGAATGAAAGGGTACATATCATTCATTTATACGTCCAAAAATTGATGTAGTAATAGCTGATTGCCCCTTTAAAATAGAAAAATGAGTACTCCATGTTGACAGAATATAGCAGCAGACAACTGGATACCAAAATGAAGGCAGTACTCACAACCTTCTAGAGCCCTCAAACTCAACTCTTGACCTCAAAGCCAATCCCACTGCATTTTTCATTGTTCTCCTGTAATCAGGGACTGATTTAGACCTGGGACACCAGGTGTGTGCAATTAATTATCAGGTTGAACAGAAACAAGCAGGCTGTCACGTCCTGACCAGCAGAGGGAGCAATTGTATTAGTTTTGGTCAGGTCGTGGCAGAAGTTTTTGTGTTATGTGTAGATTGGTTTGTTGGACTCTCAATTGGAGGCAGGTGGTTCTAGTTGCCTCTGATTGGGAGTCCTATAAACAGGTGTGTGTTTTTCTTTGGGGTTGTGGGTAGTTGTTTTTGCACTGCGTTTTGTGTGCCTGCAAAACTGTTCCTGTCGTCGTGAGTATTGTTTATTGTTTTCCCTGTGGATGCTTTGCGTGTTTTTATGAAAGAAATATGAGTATCCACATTCCCGCTGCGCCTTGGTCCATTCCTGACGACAGACCTTACACAGGCTCTGGACCTCGTAGGGTAAGAGTTGAGTACCCCTGTTCTAGAGGGATTGATTTTCAAAGCAACTATGTTTGTTACATCCATGAAAAGACTGTTATAATTCAAGTTAGTTTAACGTCAACTTTACGTTTATGTGACGCATGATGCAACCTCAACCTCAACCTACAAATACCTAGTTGTCTGGCTAGACTGTAAACTCTCCTTCCAGACTCATATTAAGCATCTCCAATCCAAAATTAAATCTAGAATCGGCTTCCTATTTCGCAACAAAGCCTCCTTTACTCACGCCGCCAAACATACCCTTGTAAAACTGACTATCCTACCGATCCTTGACTTCGGCGATGCCATTTACAAAATCGCCTCCAACACTCTACTCAGCATACTGGATGCAGTCTATCACAGTGCCATCCGTTTTGTCACGAAAGCCCCATATACCACCCACCACTGCGACCTGTATGCTCTAGTCACGGTTTGGTTTGTTTGATCTGAGCAATTTTTCTTAGCTAGCTACATAGCCGTCTTTGTATCAAAGATAATTGTGTAGTTTAGAGTAATTAGAGTAATTATCGAGGCTAGCTATTTTTCGTCCTACTAACGTAGTCAACACCAAACGTAGTCAACACCAACTAGCAGCACTGTAGAAACTATTACATTACAACGGAACGACTTGATTAGTGTAGGGTTAGTGTTAGTTAGCTAGCTACATAGTTGTCTTTGCTGTCTTTGTATCTAAGATAATTGTGTAGTTTAGAGTAATTATCGAGGTTAGCTAGCCAGCCGCAACGCCTTGTCCAGACTCCAGACTTAGTCAACACACCTAGTCATCAAACCCACTGCTAGCTAGCCAACCGTTACCGACTAGCAGCGCTGTAGATACTAATACATTACAACGGAACGATTTGACTAGTGCAGTGTTAGCTAGCTAGCTACATAATTGTCTTTGTCATAGCTTGATAATTGTGTAGTTTAGTAATTATCGAGGTTAGCTAGCCAGCTATTTCCGTCCCCCGCGACGCCATTTTTCCAAACCTAGCCAACTATTACCGACGAGCAGCATTGTAGAAACTAAATACATTACAAAGGAACTTCTTGATTAGTGTTATGTTAGCTAGCTACAAAGTTGCTTTTGTATCATGACAAGGTGTAGTACTGAAACTATCGAGGTTACCTAGCCAGCTACACGTTCAAACGAAGTCAACAACGCAGCCACTGCTAGCTAGCCTACTCCACCAGCCAGCAGTACTGTATCATTTTCGTCATTTTAGTCAATAAGATTTTCGCAACGTAAGCTTAACTTTCTGAACATTCGAGACGTGTAGTCCACTTGTCATTCCAATCTCCTTTGCATTAGCGTAGCCTCTTCTGTAGCTTGTCAACTATGTGTCTGTCTATCCCTGTTCTCTCCCCTCTGCACAGGCCATACAAACGCTTCTAACGGCAGCCTCTGGAACTGCCGGTCTGCGGCCAACAAGGCTGAGTTCATCTCAGCCTATGCTACCCTCCAGTCCCTAGACTTCCTGGCGCTGACGGAAACATGGATTACCACAGATAACACTGCTACTCCTACTGCTCTCTCCTCGTCTGCCCACGTGTTCTCGCATACCCCTAGAGCATCGAGCCAGCGGGGTGGTGGCACTGGAATCCTCATCTCTCCAAAGTGGACATTCTCTCTTTCTCCCCTGACCCATCTGTCTATCTCCTCATTTGAATTCCATGCTGTCACAGTTACCAGCCCTTTCAAGCTTAACATCCTTATCATTTATCGCCCTCCAGGTTCCCTTGGAGAGTTCATCAATGAGCTTGACGCCTTGATAAGTTCCTTTCCTGAGGATGGCTCACCTCTCACAGTTCTGGGTGACTTTAACCTCCCCACGTCTACCTTTGACTCATTCCTCTCTGCCTCCTTCTTTCTACTCCTCTCCTCTTTTGACCTCACCCTCTCACCTTCCCCCCCGACTCACAAGGCAGGCAATACGCTTGACCTCATCTTTACTAGATGCTGTTCTTCCACTAATCTCATTGCAACTCCTCTCCAAGTCTCTGACCACTACCTTGTATCCTTTTCCCTCTTGCGCCGTCCCAACCTTCGCTCTCTCTCTCCCGCTACTCTCTCCTCTTCTATCCTATCACCTCTTCCCTCTGCTCAAACCTTCGCCAACCTATCTCCTGATTCTGCCTCCTCAACCCTCCTCTCCTCCCTTTCTGCATCCTTTGATTTTCTCTGTCCCCTATCCTCCAGGCCGGTTCGGTCCTCCCCTCCTGCTCCGTGGCTCGACGACTCACTGCGAGCTCACAGAACAGGGCTCCGGGCAGCCGAGCGGAAATGGAGGAAAACTCGCCTCCCTGCGGACCTGGCATCCTTTCACTCCCTCCTCTCTACATTTTCCTCTTCTGTCTCTGCTGCTAAAGCCACTTTCTACCACTCTAAATTCCAAGCATCTGCCTCTAACCCTAGGAAGCTCTTTGCTACCTTCTCCTCCCTCCTGAATCCTCCTCCCCCCCCCTCCTCCCTCTCTGCGGATGACTTCGTCAACCATTTTGAAAAGAAGGTTGACGACATCCGATCCTCGTTTGCTAAGTCAAACGACACCGCTGGTCCTGCTCACACTGCCCTACCCTGTGCTTTGACCTCTTTCTCCCCTCTCTCTCCAGATGAAATCTCGCGTCTTGTGACGGCCGGCCGCCCAACAACCTGCCCACTTGACCCTATCCCCTCCTCTCTTCTCCAGACCATTTCAGGAGACCTTCTCCCCTACCTCACCTCGCTCATCAACTCATCCTTGACCGCTGGCTACGTCCCTTCCGTCTTCAAGAGAGCGAGAGTTGCACCCCTTCTGAAAAAACCTACACTCGATATCTCCGATGTCAACAACTACAGACCAGTATCCCTTCTTTCTTTTCTCTCCAAAACTCTTGAACGTGCCGTCCTTGGCCAGCTCTCCTGCTATCTCTCTCAGAATGACCTTCTTGATCCTAATCAGTCAGGTTTCAAGACTGGGCATTCAACTGAGACTGCTCTTCTCTGTGTCACGGAGGCTCTCCGCACTGCTAAAGCTAACTCTCTCTCCTCTGCTCTCATCCTTCTAGACCTATCTGCTGCCTTTGATACTGTGAACCATCAGATCCTCCTCTCCACCCTCTCCGAGCTGGGCATCTCCGGCGCGGCCCACGCTTGGATTGCGTCCTACCTGACGGGTCGCTCCTACCAGGTGGCGTGGTGAGAATCTGTCTCCGCACCACGTGCTCTCACCACTGGTGTCCCCCAGGGCTCTGTTCTAGGCCCTCTCCTATTCTCACGATACACCAAGTCACTTGGCTCTGTCATATCCTCACATGGTCTCTCCTATCATTGCTATGCAGACGACACACAATTAATCTTCTCCTTTCCCCCTTCTGATAACCAGGTGGCGAATCGCATCTCTGCATGTCTGGCAGACATATCAGTGTGGATGACGGTTCATCACCTCAAGCTGAACCTCGGCAAGACGGAGCTGCTCTTCCTCCCGGGGAAACTCTGCCCGTTCCATGATCTCGCCATCACGGTTGACAACTCCCTTGTGTCCTCCTCCCAGAGTGCTAAGAACCTTGGCGTGACCCTGGACAACACCCTGTCGTTCTCCACTAACATCAAGGCGGTGACCCGATCCTGCAGGTTCATGCTCTACAACATTCGCAGAGTACGACCCTGCCTCACACAGGAAGCGGCGCAGGTCCTAATCCAAGCACTTGTCATCTCCCGTCTGGATTACTGCAACTCGCTGTTGGCTGGGCTCCCTGCCTGTGCCATTAAACCCCTACAACTCATCCAGAACGCCGCAGCCCGTCTGGTGTTCAACCTTCCCAAGTTCTCTCACGTCACCCCGCTCCTCCGCTCTCTCCACTGGCTTCCAGTTGAAGCTCGCATCCGCTACAAGACCATGGTGCTTGCCTACGGAGCTGTGAGGGGAACGGCACCTCCGTACCTTTAGGCTCTGATCAGGCCCTACACCCAAACAAGGGCACTGCGTTCATCCACCTCTGGCCTGCTCGCCTCCCTACCTCTGAGGAAGCACAGTTCCCGCTCAGCCCAGTCAAAACTGTTCGCTGCTCTGGCACCCCAATGGTGGAACAAGCTCCCTCACGACGCCAGGACAGCGGAGTCAATCACCACCTTCTGGAGACACCTGAAACCCCACCTCTTTAAGGAATACCTGGGATAGGATAAAGTAATCCTTCTAACCCCCCCCTTAAAAGATTTAGATGCACTATTGTAAAGTGGTTGTTCCACTGGATATCATAAGGTGAATGCACCAATTTGTAAGTCGCTCTGGATAAGAGCGTCCGCTAAATGACTTAAATGTAAATGTAAATGTACATATTCGTCGCCAGACCCACTGGCTCCAGGTCATCTATAAGTCTATGCTAGGAAAAGCTCCGCCTTATCTCAGCTCACTTGCACATCATCATCTGCACATCTATCGCTCCAGTGTTAATTTCTAAATTGTAATTACTTCGCTACTATGGCCTATTTATTGCCTTACCTCCTCACGCCATTTGCACACACTGTATATAGACTCTTTTTTTCTATTGTGTCATTGACTGTATGCTTGTTTATTCCATGTGTAACTCTGTTGTTATTTGTGTCGCACTGCTTTGCTTTATCTTGGCCAGGTCGCAGTTGTAATTGAGAACTTGTTCTCAACTGGCCTACCTGGTTAAATAAAGGTGATTTTTTTTAATGCAATCACGATGAAAGTATTCAAAACTTCTGAATCAACCCATTTTGCACTTTTAGTGTTGATCCTGTAAAACAACACATTTCACTGTGTAACGAGTGTCGTGTGTGGAGGACCAAGACGCAACAGGGAAGTGTATACTCGTCTTCTCTGTTTAATGTATAAGAAGGAGAAACAAAATAAACACGTATACATATAACAGAAACGACACTAACAGTTCTGTCAGGTGACAAGCACAAAACAGAATACAACTACCCACAATACAAACACACCCCTAATTATAGGACCTTCAATCAGAGGCAATGATAGACAGCTGTCTCCAACTGAAGGCACCAACCCCAATTAACTAAATATAGAAATACAAATGACTAGACAGAACATAGAAATAAACTAACATAGAACAATAACCAAAACCCTGGACTAATAAATCAAATACCCCTCTACGTGGACACATACACACAACCATCCTGAACCACATAAAACAAATACCCCCTGCCACGTCCTGACCAAACTAAACACTAACAAATCACACCTTTACAGGTCAGAACGTGACAGTACCCCCCCAAAGGTGCAACCCCGGATGCACCTAACAAAAAGAAAATACAAAAATAAACCCCAAAACAACATTTCCCAGCTTATATGGGAGGGAAGGGAGGGCGGCCACCGTCACTGACGATGCCTCTGCAACGCTCCCCCCTTCCCGCATACTAGTCCCTACGGAGGTGGCTCTGGAGCGGGATGTATCCCTCGCTCCGCCACTTGCTCACCCCTCTTCTTAGCAGACTCTGGGGCGAGGTCCCTCTTTGTCGACCTCGGACTTGGGATCCTCGCTACGGGCGACTCTGGCTGCGTCGGACTGGAGGGCGACTCTGGCTGCGTCGGACTGGAAGGCGACTCTGGCTGCGTCGGACTGTGGAACACTTCTCTCTCAGGCATAGGTGCCGGACACTCGGGCTGAGGCACTGTCGTCGGGCACTCTGGGTTAGGCGCTGTCGCTGGGCGAGAGGCTGTCGCTGTGCCTTCTGGGCGAGGCGAGTGCACTGAAGGCCTGGTACATGGGGCTGGCGTAGGGGATGCCGGACTAGGTCCACGTACCTCAGGGCTAGTGCTAGGGGCAACCGTAGGACGAGTTGGGCTGGGCTGCCGCACTGGGAGCCTGGTGCTGGCTTCGGAGGAGCCAGACTGGATACACGCACCTGTAGGCTTGTGCGTGGCGCAGGAATAGGTCGAGCTGGACTGAGCTGCCGCTCGGGAAGCCTGGTGCACGGTGCTGGCTTTGGAGGAGCCAGACTGGAGACACGCACCTGTGGGCTTCTACGAGGAGCAGGAGTAGGATACACCGGGCCTTGGGTGAGTACTGGAAGTCTCGAGCTCACCTCCTGCACAACCCGTCCTGGCTGGATGGCAGTAGTAGCCCTGTACGTTCGGGGTGCTGGTACAGGGCGGACTGGGCTATGCAGGGGCCTGATGGTCGCCGTGCGTAGAGGAGGTGTCCTGTAGCCTGGACTTCGGAGGCGTACCGGTGGCTAGACGTATTGGGCTGGCATCCTCCTTCCAGGCTGGATGCCCACTCTAGCACGGCCTTTGCTTGGGGCTGAGATCACACGCACCGGACTGTGCATGCGCATGGGCGAGATCTTGCGTACCTCTTCGTACTTCGGCGCTCTCCACTCCATGTGCTCCCCATAATAAGCATGATGTTTTGGCTTCAGGGGCATCCTTTGCCCAGCCAGCCACCCCATGTGCCCCCCCCCCCATTTTTTTTATTGGGTCTGCCTCTCAGGCTTCCTTGCTAGCCTCGTCCCAAAGTACTTCTCCCGGTCCTCACCGTTCCTTCGCCACGGACCTTCTCCCGCCAGGATTTCCTCCCATGACCAGGATTCCCTGTAGTCATCCTGCTTCCTTGGCTGCTCCCTCTTCTGTTGCTTGGTCCGGTTGTGGTGGGTAGTTCTGTAACAGGTGTCGTGTGTGGAGGACCAAGACGCAACAGGGAAGTGTATACTCATCTTCTCTGTTTAATATATAAGAAGGAGAAACAAAATAAACATGTATACATATAACAGAAACGACACTAACAGTTCTGTCAGGTGACAAGCACAAAACAGAATACAACTACCCACAAACCACAATACAAACACACCCCTAATTATAGGACCTTCAATCAGAGGCAACGATAGACAGCTGCCTCCAACTGAAGGCCCCAACACCAATTAACTAAACATAGAAATACAAATGACTAGACAGAACATAGAAATAAACTAACATAGAACAATAACCAAAACCCTGGACTAATAAATCAAATACCCCTCCCTACATGGACACATACACACAACCACTCTGAACCACATAAAACAAATACCCCCTGCCAAGTCCTGACCAAACTAAACACTAACAAATCACACCTTTACAGGTCAGAACGTGACACACTGCCCCTATCAATGGCTGATCCTGTAAAACAACACATTTCACTGCACCTATCTATGGGTGATCCTGTAAACAACACATTTCACTGCGTCTATCTATGGCTGATCCTGTAAAACAACACATTTCACTGCCCCTATCTATGGCTGATCCTGTAAAACAACACATTTCACTGCACCTATCTATGGCTGATCCTGTAAAACAACACATTTCACTGCACCTATCTATGGCTGATCCTGTAAAACAACACATTTCACTGCACCTATCTATGGCTGATCCTGTAAAACAACACATTTCACTGCCCCTATCTATGGCTGATCCTGGAAAACAACACATTTCACTGCACCTATCTATGGCTGATCCTGTAAAACAACACATTTCACTGCGTCTATCTATGGCTGATCCTGTAAAACAACACATTTCACTGCCCCTATCTATGGCTGATCCTGTAAAACAACACATTTCACTGCCCCTATCTATGGCTGATCCTGTAAAACAACACATTTCACTGCACCTATCTATGGCTGATCCTGTAAAACAACACATTTCACTGCACCTATCTATGGCTGATCCTGTAAAACAACACATTTCACTGCCCCTATCTATGGCTGATCCTGGAAAACAACACATTTCACTGCACCTATCTATGGCTGATCCTGTAAAACAACACATTTCACTGCACCTATCTATGGCTGATCCTGTAAAACAACACATTTCACTGCACCTATCTATGGCTGATCCTGTAAAACAACACATTTCACTGCCCCTATCTATGGCTGATCCTGTAAAACAACACATTTCACTGCCCCTATCTATGGCTGATCCTGGAAAACAACACATTTCACTGCACCTATCTATGGCTGATCCTGTAAAACAACACATTTCACTGCGTCTATCTATGGCTGATCCTGTAAAACAACACATTTCACTGCCCCTATCTATGGCTGATCCTGTAAAACAACACATTTCACTGCCCCTATCTATGGCTGATCCTGTAAAACAACACATTTCACTGCACCTATCTATGGCTGATCCTGTAAAACAACACATTTCACTGCACCTATCTATGGCTGATCCTGTAAAACAACACATTTCACTGCCCCTATCTATGGCTGTTCCTGGAAAACAACACATTTCACTGCACCTATCTATGGCTGATCCTGTAAAACAACACATTTCACTGCACCTATCTATGGCTGATCCTGTAAAACAACACATTTCACTGCACCTATCTATGGCTGATCCTGTAAAATAACACATTTCACTGCACCTATCTATGGCTGATCCTGTAAAACAACACATTTCACTGCACCTATCTATGGCTGATCCTGTAAAACAACACATTTCACTGCACCTATCTATGGCTGATCCTGTAAAACAACACATTTCACTGCCCCTATCTATGGCTGATCCTGTAAAACAACACCTTTCACTGCACCTATCTATGGCTGATCCTGTAAAACAGCACATTTCACTGCACCTATCTATGGCTGATCCTGTAAAACAACACATTTCACTGCCCCTATCTATGGCTGATCCTGTAAAACAACACATTTCACTGCACCTATCTATGGCTGATCCTGTAAAACAACACATTTCACTGCCCCTATCTATGGCTGATCCTGTAAAACAACACATTTCACTGCACCTATCTATGGCTGATCCTGTAAAACAACACATTTCACTGCACCTATCTGCTGTTTGTGACAATAAAACAAGTATTTATAAAAAATATGTACATAACATAACAGCTATTACAGAGTTCAAACAAATGTCTAATTAAAGTTGACATGGTAGGGAGGCATTATAATGACAGTAAGTGTTCTGAATGCAGCAGCATTTTTCTAAACCTGGATTGTGGATTACTGATTATCCAAACAAATGTACACTAATGTCTACTGAATGTTTACAAAACAATGCACTCTCTCTCTCTCGCGCGCGCGCCCCACACACACACACACACACACACACACACACACACACACACACACACACACACACACACACACACACACACACACACACACGCACACACACACACACACCCCGGACTTCACACACATGTATCCGCTTATCAATTGATACCAGGCTGTGTATCCACACACATGCACTGTCCCCAAAAGTTATTTTTGTAGGTCGGACTGTGTGTGTGTGTGTGTGTGTGTGTGTGTGTGTGTGTGTGTGTGTGTGTGTGTCTAGGGAAGGGTAGCTGTGAAAGCCCATTACCACTGTGTGTGTGTGTGACCAGGCCTGTGAATCCCAGGAGAGGCCTAGCGTTGATACTGAGAGGGAAAATGGCTGCACTCAGTGACAAAACGGCATCAGTGCGAAGCCGCGCACATTAGCACCTCACAGATGACAGCACCCAAAACAGATATGGCACCCGAGGAGCCTGACCCCAATGGCACTGAAGGGCCAGAAATCACATCCCCGCACAGCGAAATCACCCTGACCTGATAAAACACACAGTGAAATCACAAACTGAAGAGAATAGGGTTAACTCAAAGCTGCCTGCCTGTATAAGTTCCTTATGTTTTGAGATTTTATGTTATAGGTGTTCCGGGATAGTTCGATTTGTTTAACAGAATACTTTAAATTTGTCTGGTGACATTTGAGTTACACAACACTAGTTTGTGGTGTTTTGGTATTTTATTAGGATCCCTATTAGCTGTTGCGATAGCAGCAGCTACTCTTCCTGGGGTCTTACGTTTGAGATGTGAGGAATATGCTTTTATGGTTCCTTTCTTTATCATTATCTGCTGCTCCCTGCCCCTTTTAGATTCCCTTAGATTCAGCCAGCCTTCCTAGCGATAATGCATTGGGGGGAAGAGGGAAAGGGGGATGGAAGGAGAGAGGGTGCGTGGAGAGAGAGAGGTGGAGAGAGAGATGGAGAGAAAGGTGATGAGAGTGGAGAGAGAGGTTGAGAGAGGTGGAGAGAGAGAGAGGTGGGTGGAGAGAGAGAGAGGTGGAGAGAGAGATGGAGAGAGAGCTGGAGAGAGAGGTGAAGAGAGAGGTGGAGAAAGAGAGAGGTGGGTGGAGAGAGAGAGGTGGAGAGAGAGGTAGAGAGAGAGGTGGAGAGAGGTGGAGAGAGAGAGAGGTGGAGAGAGAGATGGAGAGAGAGTTGGAGAAAGAGAGGTGGAGAGAGAGCTGGAGAAAGAGAGAGGTGGGTGGAGAGAGAGAGGTGGAGAGAGAGAGAGGTGGAGAAAGAGATGGAGAGAGAGGTGGAGAGAGAGGAGAGAGAGAGGTGGAGAGAGAGGTGGGTGGAGAGAGAGAGAGATGGAGAGAGAGGTGGAGAGAGAGGTGGAGATAGGTGGGGAGAGAGAGAGGTGGGTGGAGAGAGAGAGGTGGAGAGAGAGATGGAGAGAGCAGTGGAGAGAGAGGTGGAGAGAAAGTTGGAGAGAGAGGTGGAGCGAGAGATAGAGGGGGAGTTAAAACAGTCATTAGAGATGCACAGGAGGTCTTGGGGCGTTCCACAAGGTTAACGACAACGGCACTCAGCAGCTGAAATGCTCAAGTAGCTTTTATTGTATCATAATAATGAATCAATGGTATAAAGATAAAATAAAATAAATGAACTCCGAAGCCAAGCAGTAAAACGTTTGTGCGGCGGCGTTGGCGACAAATAATAAAAAAATTACAAAAAATCTCTCCAGCACCATTGGGCCCTGCTCGGCTAATATCTACTGATGTCATCTTGTTGAAAAATATTTGCTTGGAGGTCAGTGCTCCCCGTTTGAAAGGCTTAAACGCTTCTGCTTCAGAACATTAAATATATGCCCACATTAGTGCTGCTACGTATTAACAGAGCAGAGCTGGGGACAGAGGGCACATGGCTGAACGCCGGGGGTTTTAGTAGGAACAGGGAGCGGAATAGTCCAAGCCGAAGAGAAGAAGGAGATGTGGTCGATTGTTTTTGGTGTTAGACCTGCCAGCCTTCTTTGTCTTCCTCTTCTCTGGTCTTTCCCTCTCTGTCTCTCTCTCCTGGCGGACAGTGGAGGTTTTTATTTCTCGTTCATCTCAGCTCTGTGGTTTATTGACTCTGTTGTGCGTGGCTGACATGTACTCTTATGTACACCTATTGACGTGAACTGGGATGACATAGGGATATTACATGTGTCATAGAGTCACGTGGCCATCCCTCCCAATCTTGTCTCCTTGACTTCCACTACCTTTGTCATTACCTATATTAACTGAAGGTAATGTTACCTTGGGAGTATGGGACATCACTGAAACAGAGAGGACAAAGTCAACAACAGAAAGAGCAGAAAGAAAACTCTGAGGAATTCCCACTGTTAGTGTGTGTGTCCACCAAGTCTTGTTTAGAAGTATATTTGTCTGTGTGTGTGTGTGTGTGTGTGTGTGTGTGTGTGTGTGTGTGTGTGTGTGTGTGTGTGTGTGTGTGTGTGTGTGTGTGTGTGTGTGTGTGTGTGTGTGTGTGTGTGTGTGTGTGGTAAAGAAGCACACGGTAGCTACAGAAAGGTCAAACCTGGAAGCATGTTTTAATATTGCTCTACCGTTATCCTGAATGGCATGATGGGAGTAACACATCTGAACTGATCGTAGTTACAGAATCAAAGGTCTCTCTTTTTGCATTGGACAATATATACAATGTAAAATAAATACATTTACACAAATGGACATATCGTTGGAGCACACTGTATGATACACACGTCACAAAAATATACAGGTGATTGTTAACGGATGTGAAGGACATCTAGAAGTACGGACATGTTTCTCACGGCCTCCCAGCAACTCCTGGTCCGAAAGATCTTTCACATCTTTTTTCGTCATTTAATCATATATTATTTTTCCGACTTTCTAAACCTTTTCCCCCTCCCTCTATATTGTCATACATGTGCATGTCAAACAGCCAGGATATACCCTAAGAAGACACGTGGTATGTATGAGTACACCTCGGCATAATGACCTACTTGACGAACACTCACTATTCTCCTTCACTTCTCATAAAAAATAGCAGTTGTTTGTACATGTTAATTTCTTTATTCCGTATCTTCTAATGATAAAATAGTCCAATAGATACAGCATTGATCTAATTCAAACACAAAGTGCAACGTCTGTCCGTCCGTCTGTCTGTTGCACAGTCATATTGCTTTAAATAACAAAATCATGTTGGGAGAATAAATGCCCTCGTTCGTTATGGCTAAATTACTGTCCTCTCTCTCTATCTTCAATAGGATCCATAAAAGGTGTTGAAAAATACACAGCAAAACCTCAGCATGATTTAAGATGCTAGAATTACGTGAGTAGGCCAGCAATATGTGTGGCGATAATTTACACAAGAGCAGTGTTGTTATGGTAACTTTAATGTTTACTAAGAATATTGAATATTTAATAGTGTAGCTAATATGCTTAACCATGTCTTGAGACTGAAAGGTACAATGTTGAAGACTAAGCCTTTGACCTTATTCTATGGCAAGGTTGTGATTATTATTATTATGTTATTATTACGGTTTGTCAGCTATTATTAAACATCCAATTCAGCTCAGCTTAAATGACCTATGAGAGACGGTTGTGTTCTCTTTCAGCTCCTTTTATTGGCCAGCACATAGTATTGGTTTGAAAATGGACAAACAGAAACATCAACTAAAAACAGAAACCGACAGAGAAGAAGAAAACAGAAGAAAACAGAAGAAAACAGAAGAAAACAGCTCTCTCCCAGGAGTTGTGTATGGAAATGATAGACGAGCCAACATGTTTCCCACAACAACTTTGACATTATTGTCTTCCTCGTTAGTGAGTATAGAGAATTCAGGCCGCAATACACAACTGCAAATAAAGTCAAACACCACTGCGGGATCATGCAGTATCTGAAGTGTTAACCATGTTCAAACTGACACAGCGAGCTAGCTGCTCTCGCAAAAATTGTCATTAGATGTTGACATGAAACCACACCTGGCCTTAAAATGCAGCTTTAACATTCAGAGTACATAAGTATCATTTTCCTTTTATCTGCAATTGATTAAACTGGGGCCTGCATTTTGGAAAGTACTTTCAGTTAAATACTTTCTCCAAATCATGCTCTATACTTTATGTTTAGCCGATGATGAATAGATGGTAAATAGTTAACACGCAGGACGAAGGAAGAAGATAAATGAATTAGAAACACAACCTCTCATTAGTCCTAGAAAAGAACTATATTTTTGTCTTTCTTTTTTCATTGCTTTTAGTAAGCACACAACGTTAACTCCAAAACCCCCCAAAATACTTTTTTTTTTAAATGTTATTTCCCTTTGCAACCTCAAAGAGTTTAGATAATGTTACAACGCAGCTGTTTCTGAATGGAAAGCAGTATGTACAGTACAGCAAGTTATCAAAAAAAGTCAGCTATCATTCAGAAGTACTCAAATGTCTTTTTTATTTGTATTTATTTAAACCTAAGATATACAATGTTATTCTACAAGAAAGTTACACAAATGATCCCTTTTGAAATATGTTGTTTCTTCCTTTAGATACTTGCTATTCTCTTCTACGCCAGTATAGGTTATTACTATGATGATGATGATGGTATAGTCGTTGGATCTGTTGATCAAGCAGAACTAGCTAAATAGAAGAGCCTTGTTTCCTGGTAAGTCGGTAGGTATGTGAGAACACGCCGACCCTTATCTTCTGAGGGTCGGTACCGCCAATATTTTCTCTACTTCTACCCTGTGTCTAAAAAAGCGCACGCCACGAGAACTGGAACCACCACAAGAAAGTACACAACGACGACGCTGAATGAAACAAACGGGAAGAACATAAAAGCAACGAAAGAAAAGAAAGGGAGCGTTTTCAGAAAAAGCACAGCAAACATGAAACACTGAGAGGCTGAACTACAATTTTTCATTTTTTTTCTTCATTTTTTAAAATTTTTATTCCAATAAAATGTATTAGATTAGAATTATAATCTGTTAATTTACAATATACAATGGTTAAGAAGTTTCAGAAAATACCCCTTACTAATAATACTGACATATTTGTTATAGAGAGTGACGTAGGTTACTTGATTTATCGTTTAGGTTCTCAACTGGAATCAGTTGCCATTTTATATGAGATTACGTCATAATCTAGATTTCGGATATTGGTGTTCTTAATCTGCGTACAAAAACCCTGTACCAAATCCTAACCTCATTCCTTCCTATGACCCCGTTGCTGATAATTGCTTTCCTAAATGCTAGTTTAGTATTATATCTTGGCTATAGATGACTGTTCTTGGTACAATGGTGGTCTTCAGAGTCTAATGCATGAGTTATTTGCTTGCCTCCACATTCATGGTGCTTCCCTAGCCTTGGGTTGGTTTGATTCTAAGACTATGTCATCTAATAGCCTATGGCAAGCACAGAGAGAGAAGCTACACCTGGTAGAAATGTTAACATTTCCCAACGAAGACTGGCACAAACATTAATTGCATACATGTTAATATGCACCCTCCTTTTAAATGACTATTGCTTGGAGAAGATAAAATTCGATCCATATATATATTTATATATATATTCATATATAATTGCTGAAAGTGGTAAAGCTGATAGAAATAAACATATATTGATTGATTTCTTATTAACACAATATAAACCAAATAAAATAATCATGGACCATATATGATGACCGAATCATATACTTACACCCTTACTCATTTCAATAATAATAAGACCAAAAAGTTGCAACACAACCATAAATATGTCCCTTCAGCACTCCTGTACCTCTCATTCATATTGCATGAGTGACTAAAGCTTCACCGTCTCCCTGAACAGGTAACAATAATAATCAAGCCACTACTTTCTGTCTGTAAAAACCCTTTGGAAGACAACAGAAAAGGGTAAAGAGGAAGTCTAATGGCTGTAAGTGATTAAAATGACAAATCCAAAGGGAAGGCTGGGGGTGATGACAACGATCTTATCGGCTGGCATGTGGGAACTTTGTTTGTGTTCTAACACTGTAGTTAAGCAGGCCAGACTGTTCCTCAGACTATCAGATGAGGTGTTGGGGGCTGATGGTTACGTTCGCTAGACATCAACTGAATGGATCTCCATCCTTTGGCAGGGCAAGTCTCCTCTCCTCTTATCTTCTCTTCTCTTTTCCGTTATCCATTTCCTCATGAAAACCATCAACAAAAAGTATTTGTTAATGTTCTTTTTTCTTCTGCAGAGCATGTCGTGTAAAAACTGGGTTGGGAAACTGAGAAGAAGCTTTACAGTCTATCTGCTGCTAAGACAACCAGAGCAGTGTGTCTCTCTCTCTTTTCTTTTTTAAATTCCTCCTTTCAATATTTTCATCAGTCAATAGTCAATTATCACATTGTTAATCATTCTTATATGTATAAGTGACACGAGGTCGACAGTCAGTAGTTTACAGTGCCATTGTTATGGTAGCTGGTTTATGACTTGGTTATAGTTTGTACACAGACGACCCTCCAGCAGAGGTCTCGTCTCAGTGTCCGTGTCTCCCCTAATGCACGGAGGTCAGGGATTAAAGTTCAGAGGTTACTCCCACCCATCTTTCTCAGTGGGCGGCGAGTTTGGGAAGTTCAGGTGTCATGTGGGGTTTTGGGGGGTCAATGGGAGGAGCCTGTGTGTGACTGACTGACATTTCGGAGGTGGTGGACGTGGTTGGCCAATCAGACCTTGGCCTCCAGCAGTTCCAGGAAGAGTTTGTGCATGGGGACCTTGCCATCCTGCTTGATGCTGTAGAAGTGCTGCACAGCCTTGGTGGAGGTCTGGCGGAGCAGGGGCAGGGTCATCAGCAGCTTGCCTGCCCGACGAGGGTCCTCCGGGTGCTGGCCTGCCTCGTAGTCCTGCAGGGCCTCATGGAGCACATCCTGGAGCTTCTGCACTGCCTCCACGTCCTCTACGTGCATGGAGTCTAAAGGGGGAGAGAGGGAGGGAGAAGAGGGAGGGGGGTAGAAAGGAGAGAGGTGTTAATCTTCACACATACTGCATGACCACATACCATTCCATCATTACATACTACCTCGCCTAAACATCTGCACCACAGGTAACTTCCACAAACACCAAATTGAGACTCTGCGTGCAGAATTCTGCAAAAATATCCTCCGTGTGCAATGTAAAATACCAAATAATGCATGCAGAGCAGAATTAGGCCGATACCCGCTAATTATCAAAATCCAGAAAAGAGCAGTTAAATTCTACAACCACCTAAAAGGAGGCGATTCCCAAACCTTCCATAACAAAGCCATCACCTACAGAGAGATGAACCTGGAGAAGAGTCCCCTAAGCAAGCTGGTCCTGGGTCTCTGTTCACAAACACAAACAGACCCCACAGAGCCTCAGGACAGCAACACAATTAGACCCAACCAAATCATGACAAAACAAAAAGATAATTACTTGACACATTGGAAAGAATTTATAAAAAAAACTGAGCAAACAATGCTATTTTTCTTTAAACAGAGAGTACACAGTGGCAGAATACCTGACCACTCTGACTGACCCAAATTTAAAGGAAAGCTTTGACTATGTACAGACTCAGTGAGCATAGCCTTGCTATTGAGAAAGGCCGCCATAGGCAGACCTGGCTCTCAAGAGAAGACAGGCTATGTGCACACTGCCCACAAAATGAGGTGGAAACTGAGATGCACTTCGTAACCTGCCAAACGTATGACCATATTAGAGACACGTATTTCCCTCAGATTACACAGATCCACAAAGATTTTGAAAACAAACCAGATGTTGATAAACTCCCATATCTACTGGGTGAAATACCACAGTGTGACATCACAGCAGCAAGATGTGTGACCTGTTGCCACAAGAAAAGGGCAACCAGTGAAGAACAAACACATTGTAAATACAGCCCATGTTTATGTTAATTTATTTTCCCTTTTGTTCTAATTATTTGCACATCATTATAACACTGTACATAGCCATAATATGACCTTTGAAATGTGTCTATTCCATTTAAACTAATGAGTGTAATGTTTACTGTTCACTTTTGATTGTTTATTTCACTTTTGTTTATTATCTATTTCACTTGCCTTGGCATTGTAAACATACCGTATGTTTCCCATGCCAATAAAGCCCTTTGAATTGAATTGAGAGAGACAGTGAGACAGAGAAAGAGAGAGCGAGAGAGAGGGGAGAGAGAGTGAGAGAGACAGTGAGACAGAGTGAGACAGTGAGACAGAGAGAGAGACAGAGAGAGAGAGAGAAACAGAGAGAAACAGAGAGACAGAGAGAGAAAGAGAGAGAGACAGAGAGAGAGAGAGAGAGACAGAGAGAGACAGAGAGAGAGAGACAGAGAGAGACAGAGAGAGAGAGAGAGAGAGAGACAGAGAGAGACAGAGAGAGAGAGACAGAGAGAGAGACAGAGAGAGAGAGAGAGAGAGAGACAGAGAGAGAGACTGAGAGAGAGAGAGAGAGAGAGAGAGAGAGAGAGCGAGAGAGAGAGAGAGAGAGAGAGAGCGAGAGAGAGAGAGAGAGAGAGACAGAGAGAGAGATGGGTGTGGCACTACAACAGATTTCTCTGCTCCAGTCCTGCACACACACACACACACGTAATCATCGTACACACACACACACACTCAGAGAGATATATGTGCAGTCATACACTGTATTCTAACTGTTTCTAAAATATTACACACACCAATATACACAAAATATACACACGTATGTATTCCTTACTTTATCTATTTCCTATAGAAAGGCTCAGGCAACAATAAAGGGTCGCTAGAACATTGTGGAGCTGTAAATTCTTTAACTTATTCCATAATTAATTTATAACATAGTAGCTGTTTTTTGGCAGTAAAACACTATCCTCCTAATCAAAACATTTGCAACCATTTTCTAAGTTGTTTGTCCACTGCTGTTAGATAAAATGCCACGCAGAGTAAGACTAAAGAATCAATGAGAATTCAATTAACTCTTAAGGTGACAGGAGACTTAATGTGATTTGGCTGTTAGTTAAATGAGAATGCTAGTCAAACATTGTGTGAATAACTTCTGTTTCTTAGCTTTATAGGAAAGAGATACACTTCTCCCAAGAGTGCTTGACAATTATAGAAGCAAGTAGATATTATTATCTGTGTGTGTGTGTGTGTGTGTGTGTGTGTGTGTGTGTGTGTGTGTGTGTGTGTGTGTGTGTGTGTGTGTGTGTGAGGGAGAGTGAGAGAGTGTACATTGGCAGGAAAAATTGTGTTTTTTAAGAGTATGTTTCTAATGAGCAGTGGGTTAAACAGGGACTGCTAAAACCCCCATACACACATACACACACACCTTAACATGGGAATCACGTTCAGTAGCATTCTTAAGGATTCCCATTAATGCAGGCGATTAGCTTTCAAGGAATTAATTAATTGTCCCTGCCCTTCAAAATGCTAATGCTAGCTTTCTGTTGTTCTTGCACTGGCCACTGGCTCACAATGCATATATCCCAAAACTGATAGAAATTAATATAGTCATTAATTAAGGACTAAATAGTAATTGTTACTAAAACCTTTGATCATAAACTTGTCTGCATCACTTCTTGATTAGTTCCTGTCCTCTCACATCTAACCTTGTCTTAAATATGTTTTTTTTCATTGACAGACATCTCCAACAGTAACCATTTAGCAGATGTTTTCATCTCAAGTGTCCTACAGTTAACATATAATGAATATTCACTATGTGGGCCATGCAGGAATCTGACAGATACACATCCACTCCTGTAAAAGTGCAGCTTGAACTGAACTGCTGTGAAGGACTCCAGCTGCTATCAGTCATTAAAAAACACATTTTTCTAAAGAGACACAATGTCCAAGTCCTCTCTGGGGTGCACTTTCTGGCAGAAGGGCTGCACGTG